>NC_054503.1:8515331-8815331 GCF_017639515.1 Carcharodon carcharias
AGTGCCTGGGGATTGCATGCTCATGACTCTAGTGCCACCAACTGAGCCAAGGCTGACAACTCTTGCAAATTAGGAGGGTTGCAGGTTCAATTCCTGATCTGTGATGAAATAGTAAATGTGAGCCAGGGACTAAATTGGCCTGGTGCCCCAGGAACTTGGATAAAAAGTCAGTCAGGACTCCTGCTCATGGGTTCTCTTAGAAAATGTGCCTGATGATGTCAGCTGTAGACTGGATCAGCCTTGGCTGTGATGCTCTCACAGTCAAATAGCTTGACATTGTCTGGGATAATAAGTAAAAAATAGAAATTTGGATGAGAAGCTGATGGATGGCAGCACTTCAGAATTGCACTTCAGCCAGACTTTTCACATTCAGGCAATTGAGAAATTTGGGGGGGGGGGGGGTAGAGAGAAACATGGATATACAATGCTTTATTCTCAGAAATGTTGATAAAGATATGTTGTCCAATTCCTGAAGAGTTAACACTTAAGTGTTCCAGATTTTAAATAGGTAAATAAGAGTTGTATTATGAAAATGAGCTCTAAATATAAAATTAAAATTGTGCAGCTGTCACATCTGAATGCAATTTCCAAACTGCTGGCGCAGTCTCTAAGGGAAGCCAACAGTGTGACAATAGGCAAGATGAACAGAGACAAGACCACACAGAAAGGCAGCCAAATAGCACTGCCTATCTCTCACAATGACACAATATCCCTCAGCGTGCAAAGGGCGTCAGCTGTTTACACAGAATTATAGCTGCCACAGAGAATAGTGCCTATCTTTGGCCAGCACAGGCAATAGATAGAAGGATGAAGGTAGACTGGAAATGAAGGAGATGAAAAGCTGGGTGAGCTCCCCCCGCCCCCAATCCAGCCAACGCCCCCCTCCCTCCAACACCTACCTGCTTGATTGAAAAGAACTGCAACTTGCTTGTTACTGGACTAGCAGCACTCATACTGTTGCATATCATATACATTGATAAACATGCCTGCATTTTGGTTTGAGGTCCTGGGGCTGATGGAGGACCTTAAAATAGAATTACAGTTAACATTAATCTCAGCCTCCAAAAATTAAAAACTCCAGGAGATTTTTTAAAGTTGAAATTTACGTTGCTGCCTATTTTTGCAGGAACAATTGCACCAAGTATTATCCAAGTTCAACAGTTAATAGGAGTGAAATCACACTGTGCAATCGTAAAATACAAAATTCCTTTGACCACTATTGTAACAAAGGTTTTAACCCATTAACATATCCATATATAAATATTGCACAATTTGAGTATACTCCAAATGCAAGAAATGGAGGTGAGAATAAACCTACAACATCAGTAGAAGATTTCAATTCAAGGAAGTGGGAGATTGCATAACATGCTTAAAATCCTATTTTTAGGTTCTTTCCCTAACCAGCTAGGTATGTTTTCCCAGCAGGTCAACTCTGCAGGTATCAATCAAATAGCCATTGAAACATGCACAAACTGGATCAGCAACGGCAACAATAGCTAACATTTACACAGAATATGAAATTTCTATTCAACTATTTCTGCTAAACTATTGCTTTTGATGGAAATGTGGAACAAAAGCAGAAACAAAGTTGGCACAGTAAATGGAACTGGACAGAGCAGGAGAATGGGATGGACTGGATTGCACTACAGAGAGCCAACATGAATTCGATGGGCTGAACACCCTCCTTCTGTGCTGTCATTACTCTATGATTCCAGAAAGAGGGAGGAGAGCTTAATGTTTTGCATGAATCCTTTCTTTAGAATTGAAAGTGGAAGGTTACTGTTCGGTACTTACAAGGAGACACCACAAAATACTAAGTTTAAAAACAGGGGGTCGTCCATTTAAGACAGAAATAAGGAGAAATTTTTTCTCTCAGAGAGTCATGTGTCTTTGAAACTCTGTTCCTCAAAAGGTGGTGGAAGCAAACATTTTGAATTTTTTAAAGGCAGAGGTAACAAGGGAGTGAAAGGTTATCGGGGTGGATGGGAATGTGGAGTTGAGGTTACATTCAGATCAGCCATGATCTTATTGAATGGTGGAGCAGGCTCAAGAGGTCGAGTGGCCTACTCCTGCTCCCAATTCATATGTTCATATGTTTACAGGGTGGTGGCTAATGAAAAGGACCATGAACCTGAGCAAGTGAGAATGGTCATTCAACGAGAAGGGTGTTGAGAAGGTTCCTGAAATCAGGAAAGATCATGTCAAGGAGAAGTTGCTGCAGATCAAGGACAGGGACACAAATAGCTGAAGTTGCAACTGCCAGTAAGGAAGTAGAGGGAGCAAGGAATGATCAATGAGACAATGTGGAAGGAGCAGAGAACATTCACTGAGGCATCGTGCTGAAGGAGATCATGCAGCCGTGCCAAGGAGATAAGAGTGAATATTTCAGAAACACACATACCTGTAGCATTTGATGGAAGCATATGGAATTGGAATTTGGGATTTAGTGTGCTGAGAAAGAAGACAGACTACAGTCACTTATTTGAAGTATCTGACAGGTTTTGAATGAGGCTTGGAGAAGTCCAGATATGAGGTGCTAAGTGTTTGGATTTGGGTTTCAGTAGAAAGGGGGAAGAGGTCAAGGTGAAAGGAAGTGGTCAGTGATAATTCAAATATGGAGAATGAAGTCTGATTTTGGATTGAACAGGATAACAAAGTTCTGAACTTTTGGGTTTAATCTAAGGGCGACAACTGTAATTCAATGTTGGTGTTTCCAGGTCTTAATGTCAGACATACAGTTTGAAATTGGCAACAGTGTGGGGTCAATGGAGGAGGCAGAGAGATCCTTAGAGCACATATGAATACTCAGCCCTTACTTCCAGATTATGCCCCCACTGAGGAAAACTATGCATGTGAAGAAGAGGGCACTAAAGATTGAAGACTGGGGCGATCATTGCAGGCATTGCAAGTCCACAGTGGGACCAGAAGCAAATGCTGAAGGACTGTGATGGGGAGATGCCAAAGGTAAATGGAATGGTTAACAGTGTTAAAAGCAATGAAGAGGTTGAGGAGAATGAAGAGAGATAGTGAACCACATTTGCAGTCACATCGGGTACTTATGGTGATTTTCACAGTGCAGTCTTAGTGCTGTGGATGGGGCAAGGAAACCTGATTGGAGACCTTTGAATAGGGAGTGGGTGGGTCTGAGTTGTGAAGTCTGGGACTTCAGAAAGGTCCCTGCTTAACACAGGAGCAATGGTAGATTTAGTAATCCCTTCGGGTTCCCATGTCCAATTTTCTGAAACAAGGAGGAAAATGGGGCAAATGACAATGTAGCAATTATGTCTGTTCATGTTGTGTTACTGCATAACAATGTACAGGATTTACTGAACACATCACTGATACCAATTGGCAGAAAATCATTAATGAACTAGGGTTTACACTGATGATTGACATACTGTACAATTTGGACAACTGTGAACCTTTCTAGGGCATCCAACTGTAATTAGACTGTCAACTGCATATGGTATACTCAGACATATAACTAAATGAGATACTGAATAGGGGGTAAATTACTGGTATGACAAAGGTATAGTGCTGCATTTAGTGCAAAGTTAACTTTTTTTTTACAGTTTTCCCCGCATCATCTCCTGAAGGCACTGACTCATGTTAGTAATTCATAGGTACTGGCCGCCATCCTGCCAATCACTCAGCTGTCTATTTTACATGAGTGAGTCCAGGCAGTGACTGCTGGCAAGTTATTTGCCTGTGGGAGGTATCACAACTAAAGCTAATCCCACTTCAACCTAAAGCCCATACAGGTAGTTGCTATCAGGGGTCACTGGTCAACACTCAGGAGCTGGAATGCTAAGTGACTTTACTCACCCTCACCTCCCAGGGCACTGAAGCCAATTACCCACTGTCCTGACTGAGATCAGCTGACTGAACGCAGACCTGGAATTGAACTTGGAATCTGCTAATGTACACATCTTAGTGTAACACCACAGAGCTTAAAGCATTAAATTAAGTATACGAATTCATTGTTTATGAATCTCAAAATATTTTACTAAACTATTAAAACATTGACAGTAATTACCATAGATGTCGGCATATAAATCAGCCTTTGAAGCCTTGAAAAATTCCTCCAAAAATGGGGGTTGACTTAAATGTCGTGTACAAAAGTGAACTGCTAATGTGGGTGTGAATGGTCACCATCTGTGTTGTTAATTCACTCCACGTGGGATCAGCTCTGTCTGGGCGTGCCTTAAACTCCTTGTGCCAAATTATATGGTTATGGTAAGTCATCCATTTGTGGGGTGAGAAACTGAGGCTGACTTCTAATGCAAGTTTAGCACCTCGTGGCTGAAAGGGATGGAAGGGGTCAATTTATATGCCAAGTATATGCAAAAGCATGATTTATGGGGCCAAAAAAAATGTATTGTCTTATACACCGGGTCAACTTATACGGCGCAACCTATTGTACTGTGCACAAACTTAAGCTGAAGAAAGTAGGAAGCTGTGCACTCTTGTTAATTAATAAGTGGTTATTGTACAACACTTATCCTGAAATAAGAAAATAAATGAGCATTCTATGTGTGGGGAAGGAGGGATGGGGAGAAGAGATTCCACCCTGTGTATTTGTAATCTTGCTAGGCAAAATGAAATGTTCTCAAGGGTATCTGGCTCATTAGCAAATGCTGCTGTTGTTTTAAAGCAGCTAATTTGGGAACCCTGGACTGCACAGAAGCACGCTATCAAAGTGACAGACATCACAGATTCAAATGAAGGATGGCAAGTGTTAGCAATAATTGGGATGGTCAGCTCTACACAGTAGGGGTGTTCACACAATTACAACAGTGTAATAAGCACCAGTTCGAAGATGTAATGATAATATTTGGAACAGAGGCTCAGACTAAGTGCACATCTATCAACTGGCATTGGTTTGTAGGCAAACAATCAAACAGAATGAGTTTCTGCATCAAACTCTGCACATTCCATCTGCATTGTAAGATTTTTTTTACGCCTTACTTAGCTGCAGTTTTGAGGTTTTGCAGGCTGACCCAGATTTTCAGTCTGCGTGGAGCACAAAGATAAACTGACAGAAGACAAAGAGGGAGAAGGGACTGGCAAATTGAATACATGCAAGTAAAGATAAAATGGATATGATTTATAGATGAAGTCAATTGTGATATGCTAACACAACCTGCATTTATATAGCACCATTAATGTAGTAAAACTAAGGTGCATCACAGGAGCTTTATCAGACAAAATTTGACACTGAGCCACCAAGGAGATATTGGGACAGTGGTCAAAGAGGTAGATCTAAAAGAACATATTAAAGGAGGAGAATGAGGTAGAGAGGTTTCGGAAAGGAATTCCAGAGCTCACAACCTAAATGGCTGGAGGCACAACCGCCAATGACAGAGTGATGAAAATGGGTTATGCAAGAGACCAGAATTTCAGAAGGTTGGAGGGCTGAAGGAGGTTACAGAGATAGGGAGGGGTGAAGCATTGGAGGGATTTGAAAAAGTTGCTGTTTACACTGAGGTCAACTAACTGAGCACAGACCTGGACCTGAACAAGAGATCTGTCAAAGTGGCTCAGTATCAGAATGCAACCTTCAGTCTCAATGTCATTTAGAATACATATGTTTCAATGTGATATAAAACAGAAAATACACAGTAGGGCAATCAGTAACTGTTCTCTCTTGAAAAAAGAAGGCTGAGGGGTGACCTATTAGAGCTCTTTAAAATTATGAAATATTTTGATACAGGGTGCTGCAGAAGGGTCTGGTATATACAGGGTTAATGTGGGACTGAGTACAATACTGCCCACACAGTGATGTAAGAAGGCACATAATCTAGACCTAGGGTCAGTGTGCTGCTGGCCAGAGATGTGTTAAGACCTAAGATGGAGATAGCTCCATGCCTATACCCTCTACTGTATATTCGTATATAAAGCTACAAGTGGTTAATAAAGAATTGCTGTTAACATACAGAAGATGCGAAGACTTCTTTAACAGACACGTTCTATAACCAACACCATCCCAACACAATGGATGCAGAGAAAATGTTTCCCCTTGTGGGGAAGAACATAACTAGAATCCATCAATATAAGATAGTCATCGAGAAATCCAATAGAGGAATTCAGGAGAAACTTCTTTACCCAGAGAATGGGGAGAATGTGGAACTTACTACGACAGGTAGTGGTTGAGGTGAATAGCATAGATACGTTTAAGGGGAAACTAGACAAGCATTTGAGAAGGGAATAGATTATTATGATGATAAATTTAGATGAGGGATGATAGAAGGAGGCTCAAGGGGAGTACAATCACCAGAATGGGCTTGTTGGGCTGAATGGCCTGTCCTGTGCCATATTTCCTAAGTGATCCTATGTAATCCACACCCTTCACCATGCCCCCCACCCCTAACAAGTTCAAATGATGTATAGGCAATAAAGTTAACCCAGTTTATTGAGGATCTTGAATGATAATGATCCTGTCAGAATATTTAACACCTAAAGTATGTCTCAAAGCAGCTCTATTTGAGAGGTCGACTGTCCTGACCTGGGAACTATAAACACACTTGTGTCTTTAATACCTTCTCGACTTCAGCAAACAAGTGTAAATTGAGAGCTACAATTTCAACAAAACAATAGTAAAACCACAACATTGTAAAGATGGTCTGGATATAAAAACACCCTTCAGCTTGTTTGATCTCAGTCTTCCAGACAAAAGCCCTGCTGGTTTCTCATTACGGCATCCAGCAGTTTCATAAACACTTGACTCTTCCTAACGCTGGCTAATCACCTCTGAGTAAAGACATTTTTCTTGGTGTCTGTCCTAAACTTCCCCAGATCCTGTTAGCATATCTGAAAGTTCTGTGTTTACTCTAAAGCAACCTCTCTTTGAAGTCTCTTCTTGAAGTTGAAGACCTCTAGCTTATCTCATTGCTTCTCAAAGTTCATCTCTCTAACACTGAGGATCAGCTTCAATGATCTGGCCGGTAGCCTTCTCTAGTAACTGAATGGTCCTTTGAAGTCACAGCCATCACAACTGCACATAGTAATGAGGTCTACTAAGCAAGGCTTGCTAGTACAGGAGTGCACAACAAGCCATGCAAAGGAAAAGGGACAACATAATTTATTTCAAACAACCTGACCTGTACATGAGAAAGGCTGCTGCTCCCGTGATCTTTCTCTCCTCTTTATCCCAGATGTTACTGAGGCCAATTGTACTCTCCCAGCCGAGATCAATTAACTCAGCACATATGGCCAATTAAGCCAGGAACCCTATTAATCTAAAAGCAAAATACTGGGAATGCTGGAGATCTGAAATAAAAACAAGATATGCTGGAAAAACTCAGTAGGTCTGGCAGCATCTGTGGAGAGAGAGAAAGAGTTAATGTTTCAAGTCCAATATGATTCCTTGGAGCCCAACTAATCTGTTCAGATTAGTGACACACTAGACAGTGCCATTGCTTAACCACTATATAAAGTGATTTTTAAAAAAAATAGCCTACCAGGAACTGGGCTGTGCTACGAATTCCTGAGCCTTGAGTTATTTCTTTCCTGGACCAACTCCCTTGCTCTAAATAGCAGCTTGGCTGTGCCTGGGTTTTCTTTGATCTACATTCACCAGGATTTCCTATATAATCCTTTTAGGGATGCTGCAGTCATAGAACTAATAGGGTGACAATGGTGTTGACTCTTGGTTTCCCAAAGGCTGTAAAAAGCTGGCAAGAACACAGAAAGAACCAGGAAGCACATGGCGAGCGTCTGTCATGCCTCACTTCAAATTACCCAAGTAAGTGTCATATTCCAGACAGATGTTTAAGGAAATGAGATGGAATCAAGGGTTTCAATTCTAAAGTGCTCTTGTGGTTAAAGGAGTGATAATTTGAGCTTCTGGGTGAAGGGAAAGTCCTACTGTCTACGGTGTACTAAGCTTAAGCATTGCATTAATACTGTTGCATGCTTGTATCTGTAGCATTTATTCTTTAATGAAGACATTCTTGGTGGAGGTATATTTGGATCTGTCAACAGTGGTTCTGCTGGTAACACTCTGGCTTCTGAGTCTGAAGGTTGTGGGGTCTGGTCTCCAGAAACTTGAGCACAAAAATCTAGGTTGGCACATCACTGCAGAACTGAGGAAGTGCTGCACTGTCTGGTCCCATCTTTCAGATGAGGAGTTAAACTGAGGCGCTGTCTGCCCTCTCAGGTAGATGTAAAAGACCCCAGTCCACTATTTCTAAAAAGAGCAGGGGAATTAATCCCTGGTGTGCTGGCTAATATTTATCCTTTAATCAACATCACTAAAAAACAGGTCATTTTGCAGTTGGTGGGAGCTTGCTGTGTGCAAATTGGCTGCCACATTTCCTATATTACAATGCTTCAAAAGTACTTCTTTGGCTGTCAAGTGCTTTGGCATGTCCTGAAAGGTGCTGTATAAATGCAAATCTTTCTTTTCTTTCTCTTTAACTTTAAAAACAAAAAATGTCTGTCAGGAAAACTCTTTTTTCACAGAAAGAATCTTATCAAATGCCGGTTTAAAATATTTATAATCAGGCTGAATTTATTTTTTTGTATTTTTTTTATAATTTGAAGGACTCCTGCTGCAGAAATAAATTCCAAGTATGCTGGGTATGCACAGCAATAATCCTGTGTGGTTCATGAAGACTGATACACAGTATGTGCGCCCTGGATGTGGTTACTGACAACCGGTCCTTCAGAGCTGGAAGTGTGAGATTTTCTGAGAAACGTGAAGTCTCAGGACTAACTCGGGTACATCAAGGCTATACTGACATACACAACTACATCTAGTGACAAATGTTTAAGGAAATGAGATGGAATCAAGGGTTTCAATTCTAAAGTGCTCTTGTGGTTAAAGGGGAGATAATTTGAACATCTGGTTGAAGTGAAACTATCTGCGGTGTATTAAGTTTAAGCATTGCACTAATACTGTTGCTAATCTTGAGTAAGGTTATGAAAAGGGTGCTTGGTCTCGAGAACAAATTGGAAAAATTCCACTCAGCAACTCAATAAGCAAGAGCTCTGTCCCAGTCAAGCTGAACTGAAATATATAACTCAGAGACTGTCAATAGCAGCACTATGCTTCACTCCTCCTTTCTCCCCACACTTATTTCCTGGTACCATAGATACATTCAGGTGTTTTACAACAACAACTTATATTTATATAGAGTTTCTAATGTAATGCAACATCCCAAGGCACTTCACTGGGACATTATAAAACAAAGTATGACACCAAGCCACATAAAGAGGTATTAGGTCGGATGACCAAAAGCTTGGTCAAAGAGATAGGTTTTAATAAGTGTCTTAAAGGAGGGAAGTGAAATAGAGAGGTGGAGGAGAGGTGTTAGGGAGGGAATTCCAGAGCTTGGAGCTTAGGCAGCTGAAGGTACGGTGGAATTAATGGTGGAGCAATTATGACTGGGGATAAACAAGAGGCCAGAAGTTGAGGAGGGCAGAGATCTGGAAGGATTGTGGAGTTGGAGGAGAATACAGAGACAGGGAGGGGCAAGGCCATGCAACATCTTGACAATATGGATGAGAATTTTAACATCAAAATGTTGCTTGATGCAGAGCAAATGTAGGTCAGCGAGCGCAGGGATGATGGGGAACAGGATTCGGATAAAGTTAAGACATGGAAATTTCTCTTCCACCTCATAAAATTCACTCCATATGATAGATTTCTTTCAGTTATTTTCTGAAGTTAGTCTTGCCCCTCTTCAAATCCCAATACTGAAACTATTATTTACATGTCTCATCTATTAATTTGACACATATAAATGAAGAAAGTTATTTAAATTATTCTTGTTCAAGCATTTGAAGAGATCCCACAACCCCACCAACTGTTTCTTCAATGATCCCAGGATTTTTTTGCCTCCATTTCATATTTTGATTTTTCTTTCTGTGAAGAAGCTCCTGACATCAATCCAAAATTTCTCTTTTTACTGGTTTATTTGGCCTTGAGGTGTACAGCCCCAACTTTTCTGGGTTGGTAGAGGTGTAAGTCTGCAATTGCACCTTTGCAGAGGTCCGGGGAAGGAGAGCTGGCAATAATTTTTGCTTTATGGATCCGATATACATGGCTGCGGAGGTGCTCTGGCATCAATTTTGTTAAGTTTCAGGGTGTGCTGAAAAAGTTTCTGCCCTTGCAGTGACAAATGAGAGAATGGAGACAAGATGATATCACAATAGCATTGCTTGCCAAGACCTGTAGGTCAAAGTGCAAATCACACTGCTGATACGAGTGTGCTATTGGAGACCTTTAACCACATCAAATATTGGGGGAAAAATGCCTGGTACTCTCAGAAAGCCTTCCCTTTGGGAAGGATCACTGAACTACTTTCTTAGGGGTGCATGACAGACCTCCTTTGTAGGTAAACACAACTGCCATTTTGTATACAGTAGAACACCACATGCAACAATGAAATAAATGATTGGTTAACTCTTTCTCTTGGTATTGGTTGAAGGAACGATGCTGTCCATGATACCAGGAGACCAACATCTCTTCTTTGTACAGTATTTATTCATGCTCATATAATTTTTTTCACTGGTAGACCTGCAATGCACACAATTTCAAAAACAATTTACTATCTAGGAGATCTGCGGCATGCGTGAAACTTGTACAGTACTGTGAGATCTTTAACATCTACCTAAACCAATAGGCCTGTTTGAGTATGATTTGAAGGATAGCATCTCTGATAATGCAACATCTCTTCACTATAGCACTAAAGTTTCAGATGAGTTGATGGCCTATAATAGAGCCAGAACACTCATCTTCTGACCAATTGAGCCAATTTGATATTGAACTCTTGCTATCTATCTAATGTGAGTAAGCATGGGCCCAAGCCCTAGCCCAGCATTCCATGGCACATCAAACTGGAGAACTAATAAATTTCATAGATCATTATTAAGGATCAATTGTCATATCCACAGCAGAGAGGCAGTGGCGTAGTGGTAATCCAGCGACCCAGGGTAATGGTCTGGGGACCTGGGTTCAAATCCCACCTTGGCAGATGGTGGAATGTGAATTCAACAGAAGTCTAATGATGACTATGAAACCATTCTCGACTGTCGTAAAAACCCATCTGGTTCACTATCGCCCTATAGGGAAGAAAATCTGCTGTCCTCACCTCGTCTGGCCTACACGTGACTCCAGGTCCACTGTAATGTTGTTGACTCTTAAATGTCATTTGAAATGGCCAAGCAAGCTACTCAGTTGTATCAAATCGCTAAAAAGCCAATAAAAAGAAATGAAACCAGACAGATCACCCGGCATCAACCTAGGCACCAAAAATGACAACAGCAAAACCCAGCCCTGATGACCCTGCAAAGTCCTCCTTACTAACATCTGGGGTCTTACGCCAAAATTGGGAGAGCTGTCTCACAGACTAGTCAAGCAATAGCCTGACATAGTCATACTCACGGAATCATATCTTACAGATCACGTCCCATTACCATTCCTGGATATGTCCTGCCCCACTGGCAGGACAGATCCAGCAGAGGTGGCGGCACAGTGGTATACAGTCAAAAGGGAGTTGCCCTAAGAGTCCTCAACATCAACTCTGGCCCCCATGAAGTCTCATGGCATCAGGTCAAACATGGACAAGGAAACCTCCTGCTGATTACCACGTACCATCCCAACTCCCCTTCAGCTGATGAATCAGTACTTCTTCATGTTGAACATTACTTGAAGGATGCACTGAGGGTGGCAAGGGCGCAGAATGTACTTCAATGCCCATCACCAAGTGTGACTCGGTAGCATCACCACAATCAGGGCTGGTGGTGAGGGAATCAACAAGAGGGAAAAACATACTTGACCTCCTCCCTCACCAACCTGCCTGCCATAGATGCATCTGTCCATGACGAAGTCCCGTCTTCACATTAGGATACACTCCACTATGTTGTGTGGCACTACCATTGTGCTAAATGGGATAGATTTTGAACAGATCCAGCAACTGAAGACTGGGTATCCATGAGGCACTGTGGGCCATCAGCTGCAGCAGAATTGTACTTAACAACAATCTGTAACCTCATGGCCTGGCATATCCCCCACTCTATTACTACCACCAAGCCAGGGGATCAATTCTGGTTCAATGAAGAGAGCAGAAAGGCAAAACAGGAGCAGCACCAGGCATGCCTAATCATGAAGTGTCAACCTGGTGAAGCTACAACACAGGACTACTTGCGTGCCAAACAGCATAAGCAGCAAGTGATAGACAGAGCTAAGTGATTCCACAACCAATGGATCAGATTTAAGCTCTGCAGTCCTGCCACATCCAGTTGCGAATGGTGGTGGATAATTAAATTACTCAGTGGAGGAGAAGGTTCCACAAATATCCCCATCTTCAATGATGGATGAGCCCAGAACATCAGTGCAAAAGATAAGCCTAAAGCATTCACAACAATCTTCAGCCAGAAGTGCTGAGTGGATGATCCATCTCTGCCTCTTCTGGATCCCCAGCATCACAGATGCTAGTCTGCAGCCAATTTGATTCACTCCACAGGATCACAAGAAATGGCTGAAGGCACCGGATACTGCAAAGGCTATGGGTCCTGACAATATTCTGGCAATAGTACTGAAGCTTTCTGCTGTGCCCCTAACCAAACTGTTCCAATACAGCTACAATACTGGCATCTTACAATTTGGAAAATTGCCCAGGTATATCCTGTACACAAAAAGCAAAACAAATCCAAACCGGCCAATTACCAGCCCATCAGTTTATTCTCGATCATCGGAGAAGTGATGGAAGGGGTCATCAACAGTGTCATCAAGTAGCATCAATAACCTATTGACTGATGCTCAGTTTGGGTTCTGCCAGGGTCACTCAGCATCTGACCTCATTACAGCTTTGCTTCAAACATGGACAAAAGAACTAAGCTCCAGAAATGAGGCAAGAGTCAGTGCCCTTGACATCAAGGCAGCATTTGACTGAGTGTGCCTTCAAGGAGCCCTAGCAAAACTGGAGTCAATGGGAATCTGGGAGAAAACTCTCCACTGGTTGGAGACATACCAAGTACAAAGAAAGATGGTTGTGGTTGTTGGAGGTCAGTCATCTCAACTCCAGGACATCACTGCAGGAGTTCCTCAGAAGAGTGTCCTAGGCCCAACCACCTTTAGCTGCTTTCATCAATGACTTTCCTTCCATCATAAGGTCAGAAGTGGGGATGTTCGCTGATGATTGCACAATGGTCAGTACCATTCACAGCTCCTCAGATACTGAAGCAGTCCATGTTCAAATGCAACATGACTAGACAATATCCAGGCTTGGGCTGACAAGTGACAAGTAACATTTGTTCCATACAAGTGCCAGGCAATGGTCATCTCCAACAAGAAAGAATCTAACCATCACCCCTTGACATTCAATGGCATTACCAACACTGAATCCTCCACTACCAACATCCTGGGGGTTACTATTGACCAGAAACTGAACTGGACTAGCCATATAAATACTGTGGCAACAAATAAGAGGCTAGGAATCCTGCAGTGAGTAACTCACCTCCTGACTCCCCAAAGCCTGTCCACCATCTACAAAGTACAAGTCAGGAATGTGATA
This sequence comes from Carcharodon carcharias, assembly GCF_017639515.1. NCBI lineage: Eukaryota > Metazoa > Chordata > Chondrichthyes > Lamniformes > Lamnidae > Carcharodon > Carcharodon carcharias. The sequence continues at coordinate 8,528,852 of NC_054503.1, forward strand.
GAATACTCTCCACTTGCCTGGATGAGTGCAGCTCCAACACTCGAAAAGCTGGACACCATCCAGGACAAAGCAGCTTGCTTGATTGGCACCCCTTCCACAAATATTCACTCCCTCTACCACCAACGCACAGTGGCAGCAATGTGTACCATCTACAAGGTGCACTGCAGAAACTCATCAAGGCTCCTCTGACAGCACTTTCCAAACTCACGACGGCTTCCATCTAGAAGGACACGGGCAGCAGACACATGGGAAAACTACCACCTGGAAGTTCTCCTCTGAGCCACTCACTATCCTGAGTTGGAAATATATTGCCGTTCTTTCACTGTCGGTGGGTCAAAATCCTGGAACACCCTCCCTAACAGCACTGTGGGTGTACCTACACCACGTGGACCACAGTGATTCAAGAAGGTAGCTTACCACCACCTTCTCAAAGGCAATTAGGGATGGGCAATAAATGCTGGCCTAGTCAGCATTATCCACATCCCGTAAATGAATGAATAAAAAAGTTAACACAAAGTAAGCGAAGAAGTCATCCAAAGAACAACTTGCTTCAGAAATCTTTAAAAATGAAGACTCCAGACGATGATGATGTTCACAGTAATTTTCTTAATTTTGAAATGGATGGTGCACCATTCATTAGTAACATCAGTCCAGCAATTAATTTTAATCATTTAAAGGCAGCAGTGTGATTGTTTTCCTCAGGCTGTCAGACACTTCTAGCAGACGGTGAGCTGTCATTTTAAAACCCAAGTCCATTTCAACAAATCCATTCATCTTATGTGTTCCGTGTGTACCCATATTAACTCTACCAACACCAGTCCCTTAGGATTACCTGAGACATCTGTGTGAAATATTCAAAATGCATGTTGCAACACGCCTCGTATAAGTCATTCCAGACAAAATGAGTCAAAATAATGACACTGAATAGGCCACTGAAAATTATCTACACCTTCAATCTGTTGCCTTTAAGTATTCAAACTCCAATGGAATGGCACAGCTGAGAATATGAATGAATATCTAGAAAAGATAGACAAGTGCAATCCTGCAAGGCACAAGATAATGCAAGTCTTCTGATCCCATGAACTAAAAATAAAAAGATCAGCAGTTAAAATTTTTAATAAGGGCACACGTGACACATATCAGCAAACATGGGTGTGTCATAGAAAGCACCCAAAGAGAAAAGACCACTTTGGTGTTGAAATCAACAAATTTCCTTTAAGCTTCTGTAAATCTCCTTGTTTGTATATATACAGAGCCTTTACCAATATCGCTTTTCAGGGAGCCTGCGGAGTCGCCATTAGACAGCAGGATGAGAAGTTTTGTGATGCAGAAGCCAATATTGCTTTTGCTGGTATAAATGCATAAGTCAGTTAAGCATCTCGTATACTAAAGCTGTCCTATGGTAAACTACCTTTTGCACTGGGAGCACTAGGCAGAGTGAAAAGATTACATAGGCACAAATGAACATGGAACACTTGAATAAATGCACTTCTCTAATGATAATGAGGCACTAAAATGTTCTTAATGTAGAAAGTCTCTGAGAAAACATACAATATTCAAAAACTCTTCCATTATCTTATCCACTTGCACATCTGCCATGACACATCCAGTGCACGTTGTCCATCAGACTTTTAAAAAATTCTTAAAGAAGAGCAAGAAAGCCAAACATGTAAACTGTACAAAATAGCAGAAAACAACCATGATGCATAGGTAATAATCATTACATTAATTAAGAATAATTACAAAATAATAGAAAATAATTTAAAATGCCTATAGTTGATCTGTTCTTGATCATTTACATTTATTACAAGATAAGCTGAATAATACCAGACTGTCGTGCAGGTTTTAATAGAGGGTATATACAAATCTAGAAGTACAGCTAAAGGAATTTACAATAGTTGGACACAAAACCACAGGCATGACAAATAGAACATCTAAGTCATTCATCAGGATTGCATAATACACCCTGAATAATCTGGTTGAATCCTAAACATCCAGTGTTTGCATGTTGGCATTCTGGCGAGGTGGGTTTTTTTGTGTACTGACAATTATATCTGAAACATTTCTTTGTTGACTTCTCTCACGTTAACACTTGGTTTAAAGTGCCTTTAATCAGCTTCATTTGCAGGGTTCATTTGCTGCGGAAATCAACCTGTTGCACTGAACAGGGGACATTGTTTTCTCAGTTTGGTTGTGGAGCTTACCGTCTTTAATATCAATGTCATCAGCCTGACCCACTGTCAGTGCCAGTGAAAGTGGCAATTCGCTCTTTTGAGAAGTGGGCAGTGCCTATGTTGCACCATTCTGGCTGCGGGCAGGCTCAGTTCTGGAGAGAGTGGTACTTTTCTCAGCACTGGGCAATTTCTGTAAGGCTGCCTCCAACTATTCGCTTGCCTTTTAAGGTAAATAGGTCATTCATCAGGCAACCAAACATTCAGGCAATCAAATTCAACAATATGTTGTAGCACCTTCCTACAATCTGTCAATATTTGCCTGTGAAGAAGTATTAGCTTTTGGTAAATAACTATGGTATGTGTCTCACTGTAGTTCTGCTGCGGATCAGAGTTTTGTTTGGCCTTTTAAACACGATCTCTTGGGAACAGTAGTGTGCAATATTCTGTTTTGTGAATGGATAGACACAAATGCCTTCCTGGCACAAATATCTTACTTTCAGTTTTAGTGAAATCATATTGCTTTCTCTGTATCCATTAAAAATGTCCCAAAATAATTAGACCATGTCAGAAACAGAGGGAAGAAAAATACAAATGTGTTAAAATCACCTTGTGCAAATATGTTCATGTGGCACAGTGCAATTTCATTTTACTTGGCATTTTATTGTCAGTAGGTTAACAGCTTTGGTAAAATTGAGAGCAAAAGAATGTCTTTAAATGGCACATCATGGGTATCGGTATGGTCTCAGAAGGAAAACAAAACCATTTGCAATCCTCAGAACAGGAGAAGGTTCCTGAAACTGTTTCCAAATGCAACGTGAAAGGCCACTAAAATAACAAGAAAATTCACCTCCAGTACCCATTTGTTTGGGGGCCTCTCATCAATGCTTACAAACATAAAACAGTTTCAGTGCCATTCAGTATTACATCTCTCACGGCACATTTCTTCTGAAAATCATTTTAAATTGAATATTGCACCAAATGAAATGGAGTTCGTTTTAACCTATTCACTGGGGCAAGTCTTGATTAAAAATAAATACAAGTGTGACTGTGGCAGTGGCTGATGCAGAAAGGATGTCCGTAACATAGGAGAAACAGCTTGTTTTGCATTAACAGGAAAAAGGTAATGTTATCTTTACTCACATTTAGCAGGCAGGCGGTATCCACTGGTAACTTTAGCTTCTCCTGTGTTACACCCTCCCAGTGTATTGCACTCCTTCTGCAGCAAGGGCCCAGCTGCTGCATGGATAGCACCGTCCACTGCAAAAGAAAAACACTTTTCAGATGTTGCACCATTTCTCATATCTTGAGAGTGGTCACATCCACGAGGGCATTATCTGGCAGTCAATCTGACATTCAAATATGCTCAAAAACACTGTCCCAATAAAACCTTCATTCTATACAATATTCTCCAAATAAGCAATGTTTTTTTTTAAGTTTAGAATTCCTAATTCATCAATAAAATCCGCTTGGTCTCACCCATCCAAAACACTTTAGGTGGCAACTTGTTTCTCCAATCCAAACTTTCCTATACCTACAGCATAGGAACAGGTCATGGTACTTTATACATCCACACCAATGTTTATGGTCCACATGAATTTCCTCCCAACTTATTTCATTTCACTTGACTCTTTTTTAGTTTCTTCCCTCTAAGTTATTCCTCTTCCACTGACTTTTTGTTGAGGTACAATTTAATGGGTACAGTTTACAGTTCAGTACCTCAGAGATCATTACCTTCATTACTGAAGGTGGACGGAGGTAATGTTTTCACCCCTGTTTCTAAGTCTGTTTGTCTGTAAGCAATACATCTCAAAACTAAGGGACAGGATTTCAACGAAACTTGGTACGTAAGTAAGGTATAATCCAAGGAGGAATTGATCAGTTTGATTTATTTTCTCAGTTTTGTGTTAAAAGGCATCAACGAGGCAGGGAAAAGCCTCAGGGAAGAGTTGCATATTTGTAATAATGTTGAGTTAACATAGCATGGTGCAGATGTGCGCTCTACTGAGTGCCCTATTCATTTGTTATTCATATGTTAGCCCAGACAGCAAGCATTGACAGGCCATTGAATCACAGGGTTTTAAGGCAAATTCCAACTCCAAATCCATATATGCATCATGGGTCACTGGACTGCAACCAGGAGTAGGAATTCTGTTAATGGAGCATGTAAAAAAGATAAAGCTGGCATTTTTACAGCACATCCTCAAGCAAGCACAACACAACCTATTAGTTATTTTAAAAGTGCAGTTCATCTTGTCATGTAAACAAGCTGGATCTCTTAGGAGGATGAAACTACCGAGGCTGAGGGTATATCATTGAATGAAGCACAGAGCACCAGTGAATGGTAGGAATTGGGAGGGGATGATGAGGAACCATCCATCTATTCCCTGGGGTGGCAGGAACACAGTTAACAGGCCTTAGCTGAACAGTCTAGGAACTCAGTCTACAAAGTACAATTAGGGAGCACAGATATCATGTCCAAGCAGTGGAAATAATCTTCCTCTCGTGTTGCTGACAGTGGATGTTGAAAAAATGAATGTTGCAAATAAATCAATGGCAGTGAGATGACTGCCACCTTAATTCTCATCAGTAAACTTCTAGCCACATACCTCAATGCCTATGACACTAAAGGGCAGGGTGGGGAATTTCAGGCTGGGGCCGGACTTGGCCCGTTGAACCTTTTCATCCAACTCACGAGGAGATTTCAAAATCTGGCCCTGTGCCTCTGTGTGCTACACTCTGGGCCACCTGCCACCATGTTTTGATGCCTGAGCATCCACCACAGTCACCAGAGGTCCAGGCTGTGGGGAGAGAGCGAGGCCCAACATCCGGGAGCAGGAGGGCAGGGCAGGGACATGAAGCTTCAGGCTGCTGATTGGGTGGTGAATTGTGAGTAACCCAGGTTGGAGGGGCAAGGGAGCAGAACACCCAGGACAGTGCAGGAAAGGAGAGGGGGAGAGAGACAGACACAGGCAAAGTGGGAAAGGAGAGAGATAGAGATAGATGGAGTGGGAAAGGAGAGAGAGAGAGAGAGAGACAGACAGACAGACAGACAGAGAGAGTGAGAGAATAGGAAAGGAAAGCAAGCAAAAAGTTGAGCTGAATTTCAGGAGTGCTGTGATTGAGACACAGGAGCTGTGCTACTCATTAAAGAAAAGCAAACACAGCCATCGCATTAAAGCTGTGGATGAATTCAACATTTCTGTATTCCCTCTTAGAAAAAAATTAAGCTGATTTTTAAGTGTGTGTGGCCTGAGACTGATTTTGTCTATGTGTGAGTGGTCCTTGATAAGAAAAAGGTTCCCTACCCCTGCACCAAGGTAACACAACGTAAAGTAGGTTCATATTGAGTAAAATTAGGCATAGGATAGGAAATAATAGGACATAATAAAGAGACAGTGTATAAATGTGTATATCTTTAGCAGTTTGGTGTATTTATTGATTATGTCTACACAGACTTCTGGTCTCTCTATTTGTTCATGAAGATTTGGAAGTGTCCTTTCCCTGGGTAAGACATAGCAACTTTCAGTTCTGATGATTTGCAAGCATTGGAAAGGTTCCTCAACATAACTATGGGCTTTGCAGATGCGGTGTATAGTTTCTAATGGAAAATGGTGCTTATAGCACCAGGTGACATACAGCAGGAAATTGTGTCCAGGACTGTCACAGATCTCATCTCCTCTGGAGGTCTTCCCTCCACAGCCCCTAACCAAATGGTTCCTCAACCCCATACAGCCCACTTCTACCACCTTCCCAAATCCTTAATGACAGCTCTGATTGAACTCATTGCTTCAGCCTGTTCAGTTGTTTTCACTCTCCTGGGAGCCCTCACCATGATGAGGAGGTAAATGGTTTACATCTTCCTCTTCCTCTCTGAATGAGAAGATTCCTAACTGTGAAACAATGCTCCTTACAGCCGGCCATTAATCCTCGAGAATTAATTTTAACTCATTCATGGGACATGGGCATCACTGGCAAAGCCAGCATTTGTTGCTCCTCCCTAACTGCCCTAGAGAAGGTGGCAGTGACCCGCCTTCTTGAAGCCTGCAATCTCTGTGGTATGGGTACATCCACAGTTTTGAGAGGGGGTTCGTTCCAGGATTTTGACCCAGTGACCATGAAGAAGGTATATTTTCAACTTAGGACATCTAACTTTGAGGGGAACTTTACCTAGCAGAGGCCGAACACCTACTCTCTGACACCTTCTCCTACCTCCCCCTGGATCATGAGCCCACTAAGGAACACCAGGCTATTGTGTCCAGGACTGTCACAGATCTCATCTCCTCTGGAAGTCTTCCCTCCACAGCCCCTAACCAAATGGTTCCTCAACCCCATACAGCCCACTTCTACCACCTTCCCAAATCCTTAATGACAGCTCTGATTGAACTCATTGCTTCAGCCTGTTCCTGCCCCAGTAAACTTATTTCATCCTATCTCAACTCCATTTTTCTCCCCTTGTCCTGTCTCTTCCTACCTACATTGATGTCTCTTCCAATCCGTACATCACTTTAACAGTTTCTAGTTTCCTGGCCCTAACCATTTATTCTTCAATACCGGCATCTAATCCCTCTACACATCCATCACCCACCAGGATGTTCTCAGAGTTCTCTGCTTCTTCCTCAAATGGAAGGCCAACCAGTTCCCATCCAACACCACCCTCCACCTGACTGAGTTTGTTCTCACTCGGAACAACTTCCCCTTCAGCTCCACTCACCTCCTCCAAATAAAAGCTGTTGCAATGGGTACCCGTATGGCTCCTAGCTCTGCCTGTCTTTTTTTTGTGTGATATGTGGAACATCAATTATTCCAGTCCTATGCAGGCTCCCTTTTTCTGGTACATTGGTGACTGTATCAGGGCTGCTTCCTGCTCTCACCCCGAGCTGGAAAATTCCAATGACTTTGTTTCCAGTTTCCACCCTTCTTTTATCTTCACCTGATCCATCTCTGACTCTTCTCTTCCCTTCTTCAATTTCTGTGTCTCCATTATTGGAGATAGGCTATTTGTTAATGTTCAATACAAACCCAAAGACTCGCACAGCTACTTTTGACTACACTTCCTCATACTCCATTCCATTCTCCCAGTTTCTCTGTTGCTTCTGTTCTGATGATGTAACATTCCACACCAGTACTTCTGATATGTCTTCCTTTTTCCTCAATCGAGGATTCCCACTCTGCGTGGTTGACAGGGCCTTCAACATGTCCAATCCATTTCACACAATGCTGCTCTCACCCCTTCCCCTCCCTCCCAGAGTCATAATAGAGTTCTCCTCATTGTTACCCTCCACCCCAACAGTCTTCATATTCAATGGATCATCCTCTACCATTTTTGCCAGCTCCAGCTTGATGTCACCACAAAACACATCTTCCCCTTCCCTCCCTTTACACCATCTCGAACATTCACCATTCCCTCCACAACACCCTGATCCACTCTTCAGTCACTTCTAATATCCCGCCCTTCCCGATGGTGCCTTTCTGTGCAAGCGTAGGAGATGTTCCTTTCACCTCCTCCCTTCTCACTGTCCAAGGCTCCAAACATTCCTTTCAAGTGATACAGCAATTTACTTGTATTTCTTTCTCAATTTAGTATACTGTATTTGCTGATGTGCTCTCCTCTACTTTGAGGAGACCAAATGTAGACTGGATGAGTGCTTTGCAGAACACCTTATTTAGTTCACAAGCAGTACCTTAAGCTTCCTGTGCGAGTCATTTTAATTCTCCACCTTGCTCCCACTCTGGAACTTTGGCAGGCCATGGACAGACAGATCAATGAAACTCAACGCAAGCTCGAAGAACAGCAACTCATCTTTTGTCTCGGCACTCTGCAGCCCCCTAGTCTTGAGTTCATGAACTTTAGTTCTTAACCTCTTCCTCCATCTTGTTCTATATGGTTTATTTTATTTTATTTTGCTGGTTTGTTTCTTTCTTTAACTCCTACGTTGCATTCAGGTGGCTATATATAGCCATTCATGCCTCATCTAGACCTTTGTTTCTTTACTATACCCACTGCCACTCTCTGACTTATGCATTATGATTTTGTTAGTTAATCTCCCCTGTCCTCCACCCTATCACAGGTCTTCCCTTTTGTTCTTCCTGCCACACCCCATCTCCTCCTACTGGCTTAGAAACTCTTGCCTTTCTGACTTTCTTCAATTTTGATGAAAGGTCATTGACCTGAAACAGCTGCCTGACTTGCTGAGTATTTCCTACATTTTTTTGTTTTTATTTGAGATTTCCAGCATCCATAGTATTTTGTTTGTTTCAGGTGTTCCCTTGTGCTGATGCCCTTGTCCTTCTAGGTAGCAGATGCTGCAGGTATGGTTACATGAAAGCAAAATACTGTGGATGCTGGAAATCTGAAATAAAACAGAAAATAATGGAAAAACTCAGTAGTTCTGGCAGCATCTGTGGAGATACAAACAGAGTTAACATTTCAAGTCCGTATGACTCTGCTTCAGAGCAGTATGGTAGGTGTTGGGCTGTATTGCAGGGAAGTCCTGCTGACCTGGTGAGGCAACAGAAGTAGAACTTCAGGATATCAACAAGTCCAATCAGGTAAAAACTGAAGCTTCATAGAACCTTTGTCATTCTTAGCTTTCAGGTGATGGGAGTGGTGCCACCAGCTATGGTTGAAGTGGGTCAATCTGGTCTGCAAGCAACCATGCTCTGGATAAACAATGTCGGTATGTTCGATAGTCAGAGAACAAAAAATGAGTCACATCTGCTTTTCAGAGTAGGATACAACATGCAGAATGATGTGGCTGGTTTTGCTCACAAGCAATGAAAATCCTTGCCGATGTTAGAGAGCCTTCAGTTGAGGCCTTTAATGTCACGTTTGATGGCATCACTTAGGAAAATCCTACCACTTGATAAAATACTCATTACCTTGGTTCTTGTGGGTCCACAGGGAAGGATATGAAATCAATGGCCTGCTTGAACAGAACATCCACCACCCACTTAATGCACTTGAGCACTGCTGATTCTCGAGTCACCCGAGGCTACCTGGAAACATCTGGCAGCATTAAAATTTGGAATTGCTGATACTTTTAATCACACTACCAAAGGATTATAGGTAAAAAGCTCTGCTAGCTGATAAAGCCAACTGGATTTTACATGCCGTCTCCTCATACTTCCAAATTCCTTTGCTTATCGAAGTAGACGCAGTCCCAACATAGCAGATAAACATACTTCTTCGAGGTTTCAGTCCTACAGAAATCTACTGCTCCCTGTCTAATGCTGCCTGCATGAGGATAAGAGCTCATCAAGAGGGAAAATCTTTGAAGAAGCACTGTCGGGTCTGTATCATTTTACACACTGACTAGAGTGAGAGGCAGCCGCTTTGTGACCAGCAGCCTGCCTTGTAACTCTTTCGAGTACAAACACGTTTCCATCTGTTCCTATTCAGATGAAGTTACATTGTTTCATAGTTTGCCATTGTGAGATTTGAACTCTTGATCTTGGGGTTACAAACCCAGTACCATAACCACTTGGCTATTTAGGCCAAGCAAATATTACAGCGCCCAACGTGGGGCTCGAACCCACGACCCTGAGATTAAGAGTCCCAAGCTCTACCGACTAAGCTAGCCAGGAATATCAGCCTGCCTTGTATTGGTGCAGGGAGATTACCCTTAGTCTACCCTGAAATGTTAGCAGCTGTTTCTCATTTATTGCTTCAACCAAATGCCCAACACTGCCTGCTGACACTTTCACATGAGACAAGCAATCTGTTATGCCTAACTACAAATAACATTCTTTATAAAGCACAGAGCAGCAATAATTTTCTATTCATCATAGTTTTTCCTTATACTTCCTTCCTACAGTGCTTCTCGGGATGCACTTTTGAGATTGGCCTCTAACCATGTCTGAGTCCCAAAGCTTGATTGTGAGAAATGCTTGCTATGTTTAAGCGCATTCTCCCTGTATCCTGGCCAACATCCCTCACTCACACATCATCCAAAACTGATTAACTGGTTGCTTATTTCACCTTTTATTTCTCGATTCAGGCTGTGCACAATTTGGTCGTGAATGCCTGCACTTCATTTAACTTCATTGGATGTGAAACCCGTAAGTCCTGAAGATGTCAATGCACTATGGAAATGTAAGTGCTTTCTTTAAGAGGTGCTGTCACAACGACAGAAATTTTGCACAAATCAGTTTTCTTTTAAAACAAAAACATAGATATACATTTAAATAGTTCCTTTAATGACCTCAGGGCATTCCAAAGTTATTTACAGCCAATGAGGTAATTTTTGAAGTGTAATCACTGTTGCACGTTAGGAAACACAGTAACCCAGACAGAATTTCAGGATTCCACAAATAGTAATGAGATTATGTTGTTGGTTGAGGGTGAAGTACTGGCCAGGACATCAGGGAGAATTGCCTTGCTCTTCTTCAAAATAGTCACTGAGGGGTATTTTACATCTGTCTGAAAGGGTGGAAGGAGCCTTGATTTCACATCACATCCGAAAGAAGGCATCTCTGACAGTCCAACTCTCCCTCACTGTGATGCTGGTTGTTTTGGCTTGGATGTTGTAAGGAGAATAGGCACAGTGATGTGCAAGTGATGTAATGTTCTCCTGGACACTGGAGACACTAGTGTTTGCCAGGGTACAGGCCCACAGATGTCTTGTGTCCTTCAGTATATCAACTGAGTTGTCTTTCTTCATGCACATTAGCAAACTACCTAATTGTGAGTGGCATTAGAGTGGGGCCCAAACACATCCTAACCAACCATTTGCACATGTACAATTTTCAGCAGGATCGGGGTTGGCCAGCGTATTGATTTCTTTCATTCACTAGTCCGTGAGTGCGAAGCCTTTGATACCCCCAACTGAGATCAGCCAACCCAGCGCAGACTAGAAACAAACCTGGGAGCTTCTGGTTCCATATGACCGAGTTCCACACTGGATTTACCGCTCAACGGGGGGAGCTGTATGGATCTTTTTAAGAAGTGGGTGCATTTCAGCACCCTTTGTACAAATTTGGGTTTATTATTACAAAAGTCACTTTCAAAGCTGTTACGAAGAATTACCATCAGCTCCAGCAATCCCTTTCTTCCCAAGTCTATTTGTTAATTTAAAAATTCAATATTAATATTATGACACTCATTTGAACAAGTTAATGATTCTGACAGTTGCAAAGAAACTCAATTACCAACAGCAGATGTAGTTATAAATCTAGGGGGTTAACAATATTGCTTCAACTGAGGTTAATTTATCTCTCTCACACTGTCAAGCTCCTTCAAGGTAACTCCTCTGGGTTCAGTACCCTGCATGGGTGAGAATGAAAAAAATAGAAAATAATTCAACAAGAAGAAGGTGATAACTAAGTTGAATATCAAAGATAATATCAGCAGCACAACAACACCACCAGTGCTTGACAGGGCTCAATGCTGCATCTCATGTTTTTTGTCTCATTAGCAGTTTAGCTCTGTGGTGTAATTAAGATAATGATGGGAAGGGATTTAATTGTTCCTCATTGCTGACCTGTCAGTAATGAGATACTCTTGGGTATAAACAGACTTTCCAAAAGGACCTTCTCTTCTGTCAGTTTAGTGGAAGCTGTATCATGTTCCAAGATTTGACAATTAAGCATAACTGTTTGACATCTGGAGTGGTGCTGGGGATCTCTCCCAGCTCCTGGGTGCTCTTAAATTCTCCAGCAATAATGAATCTTACCGTTTTACAAGGCAAAAAAGCACTTTAAGAGCAGATGGGGACTTGACTCTTAAGTCTTTCTTTTAATTAAAGGAAATTATTAAACAGTATTTTAAATATTCTGCTACAAGTCTACAACTAAAGGCTTGCAGTTAAGTGTAGAAACTATTCGCTAGCTGTGTGCAGCACTGGCTTCGTTTTAATTTGACTGTCAGGATTGGATTCTTCTCTGAATTACTGTCTCTTTTCTGGCAGTTTTGGGAGCATTAAATGGAGAAGGATAATCAGTAATAGTTACTGCTTCAGATTTGCTGGACTAACATTGCACCAGAATTATCCTCCCAATCAGCAGCCTATCCTGTTTAAAGACTGGTGCCAATCTCTCAATTAGACAAACTTTACTCCACTAGGTTAGAGTAAAGATTATAAAAGATAATTGTGCCCTACAGGCAGATACCTGCTCACCAGCATTTAAAGACTTGAAGTTCTTGGCATGACTTTTTCTGAAAGCTGCACTTTCCCCAGAGAGTCTATTGGAGAGTTATGTCAACTGTTGATTGAAGACCTCCAGCCTACTTCCAACAAGTAAATGGTCCTGTTTGCATTAAGGTCACACCTGAAATTCTTTGCCGATCCTTCCCAGCAGCATCTTATGATCAGGAAGGTACACAATCCATATTCTTCCAGGATGGTTGATTGGTGATTCCGCCTAACCCCTTCAGTCATAGCTTACAGCGTTAACAAGGGCAGAGTACTCTGTGACACATCCCTCACACCTTGACCAATCAAAGCCTCCACAATAATTACAAGGATTAAATTAGGAGTGTTGGAATACTCATTACTCACTTGGATGGATGCAGTTACAGTAAGACTCAAGACCTTTGACAGAATCTGGGAAAGAGCAGTCTGCTTAGTTGGCACGCCTGTCACTGGACTTAATACTGACTCCTTCCATCACTGACGCACTGTAGCCACAGTATGTACAATCTTCAGGGTGCACTGCAGCAACTCACCAAGATTACTTCAACAGCACTTCCCTCCTCTGTGACCTTTGCCATCAAGGCAGGTTTCTGCCTTGGTTCAAACATGGACAAAAGAGCTGAACTCCCGAAGTGAGTTGAGAGTGAGTGCCCTTGACATCAAGGCAGCATTTGACCAAATGTGACATCAAGGAGCACTAGCAAAACTGGAGTCAATGGGAATCTGGGGGAAAACTCTCCGCTGGTTGGAGTAACTGCAGGGTAATGTCCTTGGCCCAACCATCTTCAGCAGCTGCATCAATGACTTTCCTTCCATCATAAGGTCAGAAGTGGGGATGTTCACTGATGATTGCACAATGTGCAGCACCATTCATGACTCCTCAGATACCGAAGCAGTCCGTGTTCAAATGCAGCAAGACCTGGACAATATCCATGCTTGGGCTGACAAGTGGCAATTAACATTCACGCCACACAAGTGTCAGGCAATGACCATCTCCAACAAGAGAGAATCCATCCATCGCCCCTTGATGTTCAATGGCATTACCATCACTGAATTCCCCACTATCAATATCCTGGGGGTTACCATTGACCAGAAACTGAGTTGGACCAGCCATATAAATACTGTGGCTACAAGAGCAGGTTGGAGGCTAGGAACCGTGCGACGAATAACTCACCTCCTGACTCCCCAAAGCCTATCCACCATCTACAAGGCACAAGTCAGGAGTGTGATGGAATACTCCCCACTTGCCTGGATGAGCGCAGCTCCCACATCACTCAAGAAACCTGACATCGTCCAGAACAAAGCAGCCAGTTTGATTGGCACCACATCCACAAACGTTCACTCCCTCCACCACCAACGCATAGTCACAGCAGTGTGTACCATCTACAAGATGCACTGCAGGAATTCACCAAGGTTCCTTCAACAGTACCTTCCAAACACATGACCACTGCCATCTAGAAGGACAATGCCAGCAGGTAGATGGGAACACCACCACCTGGCAGTTCCCCTCCAGGTCACTCGCCATCTTGACTTGGAAATACATTACTGTTCCTTCAGTCACTGGGTCAGAATACTGGAACTTCCTTCCTAACAGCACAGTGGGTGTACCTACACCACAAGGACTGCAGCAGTTCAAGAAGGCAGCTCAACTTCACCTTCTCAAGGGCAACTAGGGATGGGAAATAAGTGCTGGCCCAGCCAGCGAAGCTCACATCCTGTGAATGAATAAAAAAAGACTTGGTTTTATAATGAAAACAAAAATACCTGGAAAAACTCAGCAGGTCTGACAGCATCTGCGGAGAACAAATACAGTTGACATTTTGAGTCCATATGTCCCTTTATCAGATGAGGTCATTCTGATGAAGGGTCATACAGACTCGAAACGTTAACTGTATTCCTCTCCGTAGATGCTGTCAGAACTGCTGAGTTTTTCCAGGTATTTTTGTTTTTGTTCTGGATTTCCAGCATCGGCAGTATTTTGCTTTTATTTTGGTTTTATAATGGCTGTTTTTCATCAGTGCTAGTTAATAACCTGGAATTCTCCACCCAACAACATAGGAGCACCTTCTTCAAAAGACATGCAGTGATTTAACAAGATGCTTAACTACTACCTTTTCTATGGATAGACAATGAATGAGGCCTGACCAGCAAACCTTATATTCAGTTAAAAAAAAAACTTCCAAACCTCCTCTCTTCCACAGAAAACACCCCAATGAATTAAATCCTCACAATTAAATTCCAAGCCACTGAAATTATTTCACCAGTTTGCTTTTGGACTCTCTCAAGGGTAAAAACATCCTTCACTTGATTGGGTGACCAGAATGCCACAGAATACGCAAGATTGTCTGACAAAAACCATGCTTAGTTTTAGATAAATAAAATCATTCATCAGTGCACATATCTGGTCAAAAAATGGTGCTAGAAAAACTGTCATAATAAGGCAATAACCATCATCTAATGAGATGAACTGGGCAACCTTTAGTATAAACCGAGTACTCATGGCTGGAAGCCATGTGATACGATTTATATCCCACAAGTGGGCTGACCTGTATCTTATGAGTGATGAAGTTGTGAGTATGAGTGACAGTCGGTGCCAAGAGTACAATGCAAATTGCTGCCCACAGCTCATCATGTATGCTGTATATTTTACAACGTAGGCAAGCAACTGAAATTAAATTGATAAAAGTTAGCTGTAAATTTCAATTTGAAATAGGAACAGCTTACATTGCTCGCCAGTTCTGATGATGTGGAGGTGAATTTCTTTTTCTCATAGTGCTGCCTGCTCACATTTCCATTGAATAGTGCAGGAGTTGGCATTATCCTATGTGGTAAAGGAAGGTTTCTCTTCTGTGCTCTTCTGTCCTCTAACATTATCATAGAATATAGTTCCACGGATAAAGTTAAAGGTGACAGACGGAGGGAGAGAGAAAAAACAGAAAGGGAGGAAGGAGAGAGAGCAGCTCTGTTAGGGAGATTGTGCTGAGTGAAAGCAATTTTATATGGCAAGGGACTTGGTCTGAAGTCTTCCCATCCTATTATAAATCATTTATTAATTAAGAGATAACGTTCTGTTGAGAGGAGTGTATGAGGCAATAAAAGTCTCATAAGGCTGGATAAGTGCCAGATCCACAGGCCTCAGCATTTTAGCTGTGCGCAATGCTTTTACACAGTATTCACTCTAAACAAGGACACTGTATCCTGATTTACAAAACGCAACAGTAAAATTAACAATCCAAATTTTGTAAAGGACAGCACAGGCCTGGAATTAAATGTGCGTTAACTGAATTCTAACCCAGGGCCACCAATAGTAAAGGATAGCCCAAAACAAGGGTGTGTGTACTGAACCAGAAAAGAGCACAAGCCCAAGAACTAACACCTCATACTTGCTCAATCTCTCAACTATCTATTCAATACATTAAATATTTCTACACTATTGCCTCCTACCATAGTCCATTTCAGGCCACACATTTATCACTCTCTAGGTGAAGAGATTTAAACCGCTTTAGCTCCTTTCTCCTTCTAAGCACTAGCCAGTGTTCATTGTTCTTGAGTTGGTAGTAATCTCAGATAGACTGCGACTGTTCAATTTGTTTTGAATTTTGAATGCTTAAATAGTATCCTGTAGTCTTTATAACAAGATTATAAATCTTTATCCTCTTCTCATAGTTTAAATTTAGAACTGCAATTCCCTCACATTGTTACAAAGGATATACCAAAACCAATGCTCTTGTGCATTTTTGCTATCAGGAGCACTGAGTAGAAGTTTGTGTACTTGTTTTTTGTCATGCAGCCAACCTGATTGGTTGCATGTGCCAGCTTTATATTAAATTTTCCTCCAAATTATCCTCAATAGAACAATAACTTGCATTTAGGTAAAAGAAAAATACTATGGATGCTGGAAATCTGAAATAAAAACAGAAAATGCTGGAAAAACTCAGCAAGTCTGCCAGCATCTGTGAATAGAGAAACAGAGTTAACATTTTGAGTCCATACGACTCTTCTTCAGTCATTGACTTGCCAAGCCCAGTAACTGAATAGCTTTCCAGCAGCTTCATGAGACTCAGGATCAGGCTCCTTACATCAACAACAAAACGAAACTTGTCAGAAGGCCAGCAATTGGGAAGATCCTTTTAGTAAAACAATAGAATAAAGTTGCATTTTGATGATCCATGCTCTGAGTGTTTCATCAACTGAGCATTTCCCCAGGGCTTTGAGTTCTCTCCCATTCTGCCCAGACCTCCACTTATTACTCATCTCAACACAGCACTAAGCTGTGCAATTCCTGATTAATATTGAATTAGCAGCTTTCAACAGGACAACATTTTGGACACTACATTTGGTTCTCAAAACCAAGTGGCTATGAATGGGAATAAAAAAGATAGCCATAATTTCTGTTCACCACCAAGTGACCCAATTGGGAGAACTGCAGGTGGGAACAAGGTGGGATTTATTGAATGTTGACGTTTAGGCTCACCAATGCCAAGTAGGAGAGGTACCTGAACGTTGCAGAGGCCTGTGAAACAATACCCAGTAAGAGGCAGTGCCTTCAGGACAGCAAGAAAGAGATAGAGAAAAGCACACAAAAAGTTAAATGTACTTTGTCTTCATGACCTGTACCAGAGCAGACATTTGAAAGTCCTCATCAATCATCAATTGCAACTAAATATCTGTCAACCTGCACTATCTTTATAACTTAAAGTATGTAGAATAGGATTTGCTTTCATCTCCAAAATCTGAAGAATTTCAGGCAACTAAAGGCTAAATCTCATAAGCTGTCAAATCTGTTATCAAAGCAATCATAATCAAAAAAAACTGATCCTCAGAAGGACAGGTGGTATTTAAGTATTGGCCTGATAAATCAGCCTTAGTTCTATTAAATTTCACAAGATACTGTCTACCAATTAATCCTACATTAATCTTGCATCCTGAGATTAAATAAATTATTCACCCCTCGAGATTTGCAATTTTCAGATAGTAAGATTGCTTATTACTGAAAGCATGGCAAGGACTCAAATCTGGTGAGGTTTGAACAGTGTTGACTGCTGAAATAACTTGTTTTCCTCAATTCCATTGTATTACTCGCTTGACTTTTGGCATGGGCTACGTTCCCAATCAATGTCTTATTAAAGGTAACTTCCAAGAATGCTGCGTATGGAGTGGGGGAGATGTGCTTCAAGCCTGCAATTCCCCTACACAATGAGTTCCTAATTTCAGACAGTCATTGATGGCATTTTGACCCCAAACACTTGCCACAGGATAAAATCCAAATTATAGGGCCAACAGTTTTATCTTAGTAGTGTGAGACCATGTCACCAATAGTCAGGTCAGATACTGCCTAAACCTAAGTGTCACCGATTTTATCATTCAGCACTTGGCCAAACACGAATGGTCCTATACCACCATCAAGGCAATCAGGGCCTTTACTCCGAAGACCTGGAAATGCCCAGCTGGATGACCAAGAAGCACCTGATTTTCGACCATCACAGCTGACCTCACTTTCCAGAACATACAGACCTTCATCATCATGAGGAGAGCCAACAACCACAAGGTTGGAGACATGTAACAGCATGCTCTTGATGTCTCTCTTAAGCAGCACCGTCTCACTTTCACAAAGCTGGCCTGGTAAACAATTCCATTTCATCCATTACCCCATCCAGTGCTTTAAGAAAAACTTTACTTCCATCGTTTCTGTTGTGAACGATTGCAAGCTTCAACAACTCTTGGATACCAACGTCCTTCTGGATCCTTCACCCTCCGACCCTATCCTACCTTCCAATCTCACCCCTTGCTATGTTTTTACTATTTCCGCTGACCTACCCCTCTGACTCTGAATGATCAGCCCTCATTAACTCTCTCTTCATTCCCTTACAGCTGCACCTCAATGAATTTCGAGCTTGGCAGGATGCTGAGTGCTCCGCTCCCATCACCTTTACCTCAATGCCCAGGAGTCTTGCCCCAGGTGAGTGGATCCTTTTCCAGCTTTCAGAATTCTTGTTCCACTTGGATCGCTCACTCTGGTATCTTACCCTTTCTAAATGTTTTCACTGAGATATGTTGGTGTGACATTGGCCATCTCAACTTCTGTGCTCCCTTCACCCACTCTAACCTACCTTCCTCTGAATTTATAGCACTCCATTTCTCAGATACAACTCTCACATTATCATTAAATCTGCTGACAAGGGTGGCGCTGTTGTTTGACAAACTGACCTTTACCTAGCAGAGACTGAATGCTAATTCTCAGACACCTCTTCCTATCTTCCCTTGGGCTCTGACCCCACCATCTAAAATAAAGCCATTGTTTCGATGACAGTCATTGATATAGTTCTCACATTAAATTTATTCAATGTCCTAACAGAAATGCTTATGAGAGAGACACTTTATGGATAGAAAGGTGGGATACCGAATGGCGAGCGGCGAGTTTCAATTCTTGGATATGCTGATGACATTATTCTGCTTGCTATCTCAGTGGAGGAGCTACAGGAGTTGGTGGATCATCTTGTTCAAGTTAACTTCAAATACAGTCTCCTGATCAATAGTGACAAGACAAAGGTGATGGGGATGGATAGAAAGACCTGCAAGATTCTGATTAACGGAATTCAGTTTGAACAGGCTGATATCTTCCGACCCAAGATGACATGGATGGATTATCTCAGAACATGGATTGCCCTCTCCATGGGACAGGTAGTGAGGGCAGCAAAGAATAGAAAGCAGTGGAGAAAGATGGTTCATAGTGCAGCCAACCCTCAGAAAAAGGATAGATGAAAGACAGTTGGTCAGATAGATATTGATATCATTCCCTCTAGAGATTGATCCTTCTCAGTCTCTAACCTCATAGTCCCCAACCTCCACACAGCCCATTTCTATCACTCCCAACATCCACAGACAGGTCTGCACTGGCAGACTCATCCTTTCAGCCTGTTTCTGCCCTATTGAACTGATTCCTTGCTATCTCAACTGTATTTTCTCCTCCATTTGTCCAGTCTCTCTTCACCTAACTTCCATAACTCTTACAATGCCCTCTGCAAATTAAACAGCTTCCAGTTTCCTAGTCTTAAACATCCCCTTTTCATAAGGATGTCCAATCCTTCTACCCCTCCATCACCTACCAGGACAGTCTGAGAGTTGGCCACTCCTTCCTTGAATGGAGACCCAACCAATCACCATCCACCACTGCTGTCCTCCACCGGTTGAACTCGTTCTCATATGGAATTACTTGTCCTTTAACTGGACTGACTTCCAAACAAAAAATGTTGCTATTGGAACCTGTATGGGTCCTATGCCTGCCTTTTCATCGGATATGTGGAACATTCTTTGTTCCAGTCCTACTCAGGTTCCTCCCTCGCCTCTTTATTTCTTACACTTCTGTTACATGACTGCATCAGCGCTGATTCCTGCTCTCAACACAAACTAGAAAATGTCATCAACTTTACATGCAATTTCTACCTTCCCTTGCCTTTGTTATGGTGATATAATGTTCTGAAACAGCAAGCGATCATGATGTTTTTCACTTGCCATATGGAAACTGGGATATCTCTCCCTCTGTAGAGCAAGAAGAGAAGGAATAGCACCGAATCCTAGCTTGATCGCTACTCCTTTGGAAAGTCAAGAGGCCAAGTTGAAAATGGTCTGCAAAAAGCCCCCTCCCATATTATGTTGCCGTTGGAGGTCAATCATCTCAGTCCTGGGACATTGCTGCAGGAGTTCCTCAGGGTAGTGCCCTAGGTCCAACCATCTTCAGCTGCTTCATCAATGACCTTCCCTCCATCATAAGGGTCAGAAGTGAGGATGTTCACTAATCATTGCACATTGTTCAGCACCATTCGCAACTCCTCAGACACTGAAGCAGTCCGTGTCCACATGCATCAAGACCTGGACAATATTCAGGCTTGGGCTGATTAGTGTAACATTCGCGCCACACAAGTGCCAGGCAATGAACATCTCTAACAAGAGAGAGAGAATCAACCTATCTCCCCTTGACATTCAATGGCATTACCATTGCTGAATCCCCCAATATCAACATCCTGGGAATTACCATTGACCAGAAACTGAACTGGACCAGCCATATAAATACTGTAATTACAAGAGCAAATCAGAGGCTGGGAATTCTGTGGACAGTAACTTACCTCCTAACTCCCCAAAGCCTGTCCACCGTCTATAAGACATAAGTCAGAAGTGTGATGGAATACTCTCCACTTGCCTGGATGAGCTTGTGCAGCTCTAACAACATTCAAGAAGCTTGACAGAATCCAGGACAAAGCAACCAGCTTGATTGGCACCTTATCCACCATTTTAAACATTCACTCTCTGTCCAAAAGTAAGCTATCAACAGTTCTGTAATGATCCCAGCTGATGTTACTGCCTGGACAAGCCAGATCCTAGGGTGCAACCTGGTTTGATAGGTCCTAACTTATTTTTTGTTTAAATACGTGGAGGGTGGCTCCTGAACAGAGTCACAGGAGTCAGCTGATGAACTTTTAACAAAAGAATAAAACATTAAAACATGAAAAGATGAACTATATTACAATACTCTTTCATCCACAACTGTACCTTTACAGATATATACAGATTTGTAAGGTTAACACAAGTTACAAAAGCTATCTTGTACTCCAACGTTCACATTAAGTACACAGTGCATGTCAACCAATAGGCAACCTGTGGTCAGACACACCACACTCCGAAACCAAGTGACAGATGCCACACCAAAAAGATGCTATGGATCTCTCCTCAATTCCCTCCAGCACTTGTCACACCATGAGCCACCTGGTCTCAATGAACTCTACCTTTCACATGTGGTTTCCAATCTCCACTTTCAAAGAACTCGCTTTGGAATCGTCTCCCAAACATTGCCTTCTCTCGGACACCTTCCAAAAGGGTCCACCTTCAGGGTTTTGACCTCTCCTTCTGATGACCCTCTCCCCTGGATTGCCATATGCATTCAAGCTTCCTTCTATGTGCTCTCTCTCCAATGCTCAGCCATGTCAACAAAACACCACTGCTTAACATTCCCATAGTAAAAAGTTACAGACCTTCAGCTGTCTCCTTGGATCTTCTGGCTTCTCACAGGCCTATGTTGCTTTAAATCTGCATCCTGCAGGATTTCCCTTTAAGCTTGGAGCCTTTCTCTGCTCCTTACTCTTAACTTCATTGAACAGGACCTTTCCAGATTCCTGTTTGTTGCTTTTGACTAGAAGGTCTTCTCGGGGCCCCTCTTCTTCTGTTCTTTGGGAAACCTGCTTCCTGCAGTTCCCTCCTGTCCAGCTTCTCCTGGAAGCTGGTTTTAACTTTAGTTCGGGACTTGCTATCTGTCCCTCTTCCTATGCTACTTCTGCTAGCAACTCAATTCAACTTTAGAGCACACTGACCAATTGAACTCAACCTGCTTTTGGTTTCTCTGTCTGTATGTGCGGGATCTCCCTCTCTGGACCCATGTTGCTGGGCAACAACACAACTTTTTCTACCTTGTTTGTTTTAACTCCTATTCAAGAGTCATAAAATCTCATTAAAATGCAGGCATCTTTTAAAGTGAAACTAAAACTCAGGTTGCATCCTTTTAACCCACAAATACAGAAATACAAATTAAACTGACTTAAAGCTAACACTCATTCCTGACACCCACAAATACAAATATAACTTACTTAAAGTCTTTCTATTTCCTATCAGTTCTCATATCTCTCGTGCTCTATTGCCATTCTGAAACTCACGATGGTGACTGGTAAGAGCTATTGAACATCATATCACAGTCACGACACAGCAGCTTTGTACTTTAATACCATACTCCATTAGTAGGCATACACAGTACAATCAATTCTCCAAATCAGAGTCCACTTGCCAAACAATCAGCACTCTCTTCTCATGCAGTATAAATTGTTGTTCCCTTTACATTTGATATTCTTGTGAATCTGCCCTGATGAGTGAAAGATGAAAAGCTTCAACAGCATTTCTCTTTTTATCTGCAATACTCAAGTTCTGTACTACCAAACAACAATTCTCCAAATGCGTCTTACAGGTGGAGAGCCCAATTGTCCACAGGCTGTGCACTTCAGGAAATCACTGGCATATTCTGCTGATTTTCCCTGCATTTATTTTAATCATCAAAAAACTGTCAACAGTGCACCAACAATTTCCCAAAATGCATGGCCAGCAGCCAAAGCCCTCCATCCATACTACGTATTTAGAAACTCAGCCTTTGTAAATTGATTGCCCAAATAAATTTCCATATCTGGCTTTATACTTAGAGGGCAAATCAAATCAGTTCTTGTACGGCATGTCTTATACAATAACATTATATAATACTAATGCAATTGACATAAACTGGCCCTGGTAATCAGAAGTAATTTAGACACTGGGTTGCATGTATAAAATCCTATTTCAACAGTTTATACCAAACTGACTTTTTTTAAAAAAGGGCATAAGTTTTCTTTGAAGATTCCATGAATTCTGAACACTGATTTGAATATAAATGTCTTGATATTTTTGATATATTAAATTTGATCAAATGCATACTGTTAAGAAAATAATGCTGGATTTACTTGGCTTGCTGCAAAGAGCTATAAAGAGTAAGGGAGTGCACCCCATGTATCCTGGCCCACATCTGTCCCTCAACAAACATCACAGACCCAAATTGTTAATTTTGTTTCTACCTTCACAGATGCTACCAGACCTGCTGAGTTTTCCAGTGTTTTCTGTTTTAATTTTAGATTCCAGTATCCACACCATTTTGTTCTTGTGTCACTAAAACCGATGAACAGGCCACTAACATATTTCTGTTTGTGGGAGTTTGCTGTGTGCAATTGGTTGCCGCATTTCCTACGTTACAACAGTGACTACACTTCCAAAGTACTTTGGTGGCTATGATGTCCTAAGGTGGTAAAGACGCTAGAGAAATACAAGCTATTTCTGCTGAGTTCCAAGAGTCCATGGGTGAAATTGTCCTAGATTTGCACTAAGTGCGATAGCATCCGTGAAAAAAGTTGTCTTACCCCGCCAGCCACAATGAACAGTTTTCACGCCATATCACCCGCTTCTCACCTCATTAATTATGCAGCCACAGGAAACATGCCATCTCACTGGCAGCAGGCCTCTGATTGGCCCACCACATCACTACCTCACTACTTCCTTATGCCAGGTGCTATATTTAAACTGCAACCACGTGCACACTTCTCAATGCTTGCAGCCCAAGACTGCTCCAGTGAAGACATGGCCCTGAAAGCCAAGAAGAGATCGGTGACCCATCACTGGGATGCCTTTTGGAGGCCCACCGTGATGTCCTCCAGCCTTGGTCTGCCTGCAGGAGGTCCAGCATTCTCACCACTCTGGATTGGGAGGCGCTGGAAGAGGTAGTCAGTGCCAACGTGGCACAGAAGAGGTTGGCCATCCAGTACAGAAAGAGGACGAATGATCTCATCCTTGCCGCCAAGCTAAATTAACCATCTCATCGCTCTAAACTCGCACATTCACAAGGTCATCACACTTTCACTGGCATCTCACTCACTGCCAGCTCAAGGGACATCGCTTCTCACTCTCTCGCTCACACCTCACAACTCCATCTGGCCTCATCTCCTTTGGAGGCTGCCTTCACAGCCCTCACCATCTTGAGGCCACTTGCACAGATCAACATGTGCCCCCCACACACACCCTGGATACCCCCCTTCCCCAGCACAGCTCTCATCCTGCAGCCTCTTCCCTTGCCTGAGGCCACTTCTCCCCCATTCCCAAGCAAACCCTAGCCATGCAGCCGTTGAAAATTCACCCCGCATTATGGTTGGTCTGGTAGGTAGAGACCTGCACGTGAACATCCCCCCAAAAAAGTGATGTGGTGCTGCCTGCGAAGCCTGGCACTGATGACCACAAGTGCTGCCCACAGCAGAATAGGCAAACAAACCTCAAAGTCCTGAGCAAAGTGCAGCTCTGCAGGTGCCCGTCGCTTTTGTTCAGTTGTGAAACAAATTGGCGTGCCCGGATCATTCAGCGTGAGGGGATGGTTCTGGAAAGCAGGGCTTATAATGAGATGCTAAAGTACTGAAATTAGGTTCCCGAAGTACAGCAGCAAAATTCCGCCCATTGATGGGTGGAGTGGACAATCACAAACTGGTTTCACAACAGCGTTAAACCAATTTTTGGCCTTCTCGCCATATTGTCCGCTCACAGTATGCCCACATGTTGCCCGCCACCAATGGGACCGGACGATTCTGCCCCATGTTTCTGAGGCATACTCAGCTGTTATGTGTATTTGACATTGCCCAGCAGTGGATTCATAGGCCTGGTTTTACTTAATTTGACAGGTCTGCTGCCAAGCTTGGGAAAACAGCCTCAACACTGGGATCTTGATCCCTGATTATAAATGAGAAGATATAAAAGCAGCTTCTGCCCAAAGCCTGTTCATGTGCAGTCAAATCTCTGGTTTGTGCAAGCCACAAACACTGGACAATAACTTTTCAAAGCACACAGTATACATGGACTGTTTTAATTGGAACATTCACGACGGAAAATACTCCAAGCTAACCCACTGAAGTAGTTTATTTTTAAGATTGGGTCTTCTTCAGTTTTTATAATTTTGCTTTTAACTAAAATTAAAGCCTGTCATTTAATATCAAACTGGTTTAGCTACTTCAGACAGGAAAATGCCAATGAATGGATCCTTCCTCTCTGGTTTCCTCTGCAGTGCTGTACTAGGACTTGCTGGCAAGCTGACCATTTTACACAGTAGTCTGTTATATATGCAATAAAAGCAGGGCCTCATGCAATTGTACAACTTGGTGCAGAGTCCTATTTTAACTATAATCATCACTGACAAAAGCTTTATTGTGTTTCACTGCATTCTCCATCCAGATTATCCCAACTAAATAATCCTTTGACCATTCTTAGGGCAAATACCTGAGAAACGCTTGTCACATAACAAGGAAGCAGCCTCAAATAAACTATGGGAGGCAGTTGTGGCCACGTAACAGTAATAACACAAAAGAGGTTGTGGTTGGCAAGTTATTCAACGGCTGTTAGGCAAACTGCAATAGAAAAGCTAAGATACCGAATCTCCTCGTACCACATTTCTCCAAAAGGTTAGTTCCAGAGTTAGTTTCGTCTCTCATGGACATATTTTCGAATTTCATATTTTCTGCAATTTCAAAAGCAGGGAAGTTCTCCTTGGTGCCCTGGGCTGAAATTTATCCCTCAACCAACATCACTAAAACAGGTAATCAGGTTATTATCTCATTGTTGTTTGTGGGAGTTTGCTGTGTGCAAATTGGCTGCTGCATTTCCTAAATTACAACAGTAACTGCACTTCAAAAAGTATTTGATTGCAAAGCACTTTTAGATATCCTCAGGTTATGAAAGACGGTACAGAAATGGAAGCCTTTCGCTTAGGACAACATTAACTAAAGCATAGGAACCCACCAGGGGCATTCAGCAAGGGAGATAACCAGGCCAAAAAATAATTTGTATCTTTGTTCCATTCCTCATGTAGAAGCACACCTCGGTGCTGTATTAAAGAGAAGGAGCACACCAGAGTGCTCTGTTGTACTGTCTGGTTTAGCACTGTACTGTACAAATCAGTACAATTACAGATTTGACCCTCTTGCTGTGTTGACCCTGGAGTTCCCATTTCTGATTACTATGCAGTGGCCCCTGATGGAAAACTTGTATGTCAGATGGAGTTGACAGGAAATGAGAAAACAAAGGTTTCAACAGTTCTGGGCTACTCTCATAACTTGCTAAGTAAATGCACAGCTTGGTGGTACTACTGAAGTAAAAAAATCCAGATTCCTGGTTTGATCGCTGCTCGGTATTGCATTAGCTGTTCTTGGCCAGACAGAAGTGGTGCTACCTTTAGCCTCAGGCCATGTATCAGCAGTTCCACTGTGCAGTGACTCCTGCATAGATTTGGACATCAGTTGAAGGCAGGGCCACCTGCAGCTGTGATTCTTCCTGACTTTCACTACCTATCGGTCAGGAAGAATGGGAACTTATTCAAAGCAATAGACAGCTTCCAACAACAGAATTGTTTCTCAGCAGCAATCAGCACCTTCAGGAGAGGAGGAAAAACACAGGTGAGAAAACTAGGATCTCCTGCTTGTTTTGCTAAGAAACAACAGGCTTCCTACATCGCCTGCAGACTTATTTTTAATTAGTTACTGGCCTGGGAACAATTACTGTATAACCATTGTTAAACAAAATGCTTCAGTCAAGCACAGATTTGAAGCATGTTTGTATATTAGCATGTAGTGCCGACCCTTGAGGTCAGTCAGAATTAGGGAAATTTATATAAAAATAATGGAATTGGCACATTGTTTACTGTGATTTGCTTCTGTCAGGGTCAAAATGGGTCTTTCTGGAATGCAGGAAAATTAGAAAAACAGATCATCTGAGAAACTTGAGAGATGGTTGACAGAACTGACATTATTGTTACTGGAGTATGCTGCCACTTACACCACCTCATTCCTAATTCAGCTGTCTATGTCTTGATCCACTTAATGGTTTTCCAATCGCTAGGCAGTTTCCTGATGAAATGTCTTCGTCTACCATATCGAATATTTACACAACATTGCAACCCAATGGGGGATCCAGCAAGCTGAAAATCTAGCTGACAATTTGTGGTGATCCTTTTTTCACTGTGGTGTATCTGAACATTGCATTAACCAGACCAAAAATGTTCAATCACGAATAAAGCTGATTCACACTATCCCAATGTGTGAGCTAGAAATCTTCTGGGTTGCTATTTCATGGGAAAGGACATTTTTTTGAATGTATTTACAATCCAGCACCAAATAAGAAATCCTTCCAAGATGTTTAAGCTGTTACTAATGCATAGTGAGTGGGGGGAATTAGTGCCCAGCAGTTACATCATTTGATTCTTTTACAAACACCACGAATGCTAAGGAGGATAAACCTTTATTGATAATTCCTACTGCAGTTTAGCGGTTACTGAAAATCACAGAGACTTCTCCACTTAGAATACTTCACAATCATTGAAGCCGAAAGGTCCTCGGTGAAGTTATGGGCACTTTTTTTAATGCCCATAAGTTTCAGGGCTTGCAACTTTGGTGAGATGTTAAGCACACCTAATTCCTTTGGTCATGCAGGGGTAATTATTAATTAGCACTTCTCCAAATCACTGAACTTTATCTCCAGCCTTCAAAGACAGCCTTTCTGTACCTTCTGTATGATTGATCACTCCAAGACTTGATACCAGGCTAAGTGAAAACACTCGCGAATATGTCAGCGAAATCTCATCTACAAGAATATCTGGAAACAGAATCACCAAAAGACTACTTTATGTTGAGAACAGTGGAGTGGTTCAAAGATTCTAAATGTATTGCATGAGCTGGTAATGCTGTAATTGTAACATTTTTACTAATTCATTGCAATAGCGCGCGATCAAACATTACATGACAAACTCTAAATGAACACACAAGAATTCCTGCCAGCTTTGCTCCATTGATAAAGAGTTCAACTCCACTCCCCTCCAATGAACAATAATTGGCACCACCCAAACTTCTCCCCTCAGGTGGGCAAGATTTTGACACCTTTCCCTCCCAGCTTAATCTGCATTTCTTGTTCTAACTGACCAATTGAGTGACAATTTCTTTCCCCCAATCCTCCACCAGCTGCAGATGCCCCTTTGCAGGTTCCTCCTGTCCTGCTTCATTTCCACTGTTAGAGTAATTCCCTCTATTTCCTATCCATAACGCTTCCTTCAATGCCTCAACACTTTACCCCCATTGCTCTAAATATGCTCTCAGCTTCCTTTGCTTCTTGCTGCTGCCCACCCACCCTCCCTCCCCACAGTCTTTGCCTTCCTGCCCTCTTCCCTTCCTTTCTCTTTTGGCATTTCATCCTTACCCTCTTCCCATTTCTCTCGCTCCTCTTCCCTACATCCTCTATCCCTCCTACTTGCCTTCACCAGTTCCATATTCCATTGCCCACAATGGAACTATTATCACCCCACATCCCCAAGATTTCCTAATAGTGCTTCGATTGAAAACTCAAATTGGATTTGAACTTCATGAGGCATGTAGAAAACAATTACGATTAGTGGTTAAAAAAAGGAAAGGAATACAACAATCACACAATGCAACTCAATTTAAATCCCCTGTGAATGCTACACTGGACAAATGGCATGAACAATGCAGCACTGAATAAGAGGTGATGTAATCTGAAACTTTTGATAAATTCACCCTTAGCATTTCAAGAAAATTAAGATGAAAATTTGGTGGTTTCTGCAATATGAGATGAACTCATGCGGTTCAGAAATTCCAAATTCTTAGCAAGTTGCTGGCTGTACAGAATTCTACACACACACACACACACACACACACACTCCAGGCCATTATGCATCTCTACACAAAGAGCATGCAGTGAAACCATGTGCAAAATGAGCCACTCGGCTAGATTTCACACCCAACGTTCAGATTTGGCTGCCAGTCTGTTTTATTTGGCTCTTGTGAGAAGCCTGGCATTGAGAGAGAAAAAACAAGAGTCCAATCTCTGCCAAGTTACAGAAGACTGTGCTTCTTTCAGCCAAATCTTATAAAGTAGCAGAGGATGATACAGAGCTCAAGTAATGTGAGCAGCTAATTGCTGGCTATTTAAATTATACTGCGTGCAATTCAGCAAGGAACTGAACTCAGCAGAATCACAACCTACTCCCAAATGATAGTATAGGAAATATCTGACCACTCATTGCTGTCTCCTAGACCTTGTCCTCAACTGACCTAGTTCTATATTGTGATGCAAGTAAGCTAAGAAGTTAACTACAGTGGGCAATTCACAAGGTCTGTTGCACTGGACTTTGTTTACAGCTTTTTCATTGTTTAGAATTGGTTACTGGAATAACAACACAACTTGCATTTATACTGTGCCTTAATGCAGTTAGACATCCCAAATCGCTTCACAGAAGCATCATCAAACAAAATTTGAAACTGAGACACAATAACCTGCTCACTGACGCCCAGTTTAGGTTCCACCGGGGTCACTGAGCTCCTGACCTCAATACAGCCTTGGTTCAAACATGGACAAAAGAGCTGACCTCCCGAGGTGAGGTGAGAGTGAATTTCCTTGACGTCAAGGCTGCATTTGACCAAGTGTGGCATCAAGGAGCCCTAGTAAAACTGGAATCAGTGGGAAGCAGGGGGACAACTCTCCACTGGTTGGAGTCATACCTAGCACAAAGGAAGATGGTTGTGGTTGTTGGAGGTCAGTCATCTCAGCTCGAGGACATCACTGCAGGAGTTCCTAAGGGCAGTGTTCTGGGCCCAACCATCTTCAGCTGCTTCATCAATGTCCTTCCATCCATTATAAGGTCAGAAGTGGGGATGTTCGCTGATGATTGCGCAATGTTCAGCACTATTCGCAACTCTTCAGATACTGAAGCAGTCCATGTCCAAATGCAGCAAAACCTGGACAACATCCAGGCTTGGGATGACAAGTGGCAAGTGGCAATTAACATTCGTGCCACACAAGTGTCAGGCAATGACCATTTCCAACAAGAGAGAATCCAACCATCACCCCTTGATGTTCAATGGTATTATCATCACTGAATTCCCCACTATCAACATGCTGGGGGTTACCATTGACCAGAAACTGAGTTGGATCAGCCATATAAATACTGTGGCTACAAGAGCGGGTGGAAGCTAGGAATCCTGTGGTGAGTAACTCACCTCCTGACTCCCCAAAGCCTGTCCAACAGCTACAAGGCACAAATCAGGAGTGTGATGGAATACCCTCCACTTGCCTGGATGAGTGCAGCTCTGACAACACTCAAGAAGCTTGACACCGTCCAGGACAAAGCAGCCGGCTTGATTGGCACCACATCCAGAGACATTCACTCCCTCCACCACTGATGCACAGTAGCAGAAGTGTGTACCATCTACAAGATGCACTGCAGGAATTCACCAAGGCTTCCAAACAGCACCTTCCAAACCCATGACTACTACCATCTAGAAGGACAAGGGCAGCAGACAGATGGAAACACCACCTGGAAGTTCCCCTCCAAGTCACTCAACATCCTGACATGGAAATATATCGCCGTTCCTTCACTGTCACTGGGTCAAAATCCTGGGACTCCCTTCCTACACCACATGGACTACAGCAATTCAAGAAGGCAGCTCAACACTACTTCTCAAGGGCAATTAGGGATGGGAAATAAGTGCTGGCCCAACAGCGAAGCCCACATCCAGTTAATGAATAATAAACAAAGGAGATATTAGGTAACCTAAAGTTTTTCAAAAAAGTAGGCTTTAAGGAATGACTTAAGGGGAGAAAGAGAGCGAGAAGACAGGAAGCATTTAGGGAGGGCATTTCAGTTCCTAGGGATCAGGCAGCTGAAGGCATGGCTGCTAAGGCTGGAGCAATAGAAATCGGGCATTGCGTGAGAGGCCAGAATGCAAGACTGCAGAGATCTCAGGGGGTTGTAGGGCTGGAAGGGATTAGAATCATAGAAACTTACGACATTGAAAGAGGTCTTTTGGCCCTTCGTACCAGTGCTGGCCCTTTAAAAGAGCAGTCATATTTAGCCCCACCACCATAGCCCCACCACCATGCTCATCTTCTGTCCCTAATCCTGTAAGTCCCTCATCCTCAAGGACCCGTCCAACTGTTTTCAGGTAGAGTGTTCTCCAGGTTTGACTTGAGTTACAGAGACAAAGCAAGACCCTGGGGTGGGGTGGGGGTAGTGGGTGGATGTGGTGGCGGTGGTTTGAACACAAGGATAGAGACATTTAAAACCAAGGTGGTGCCAGATGAGGAGCCAAGGTAAGTCAGTGAGCAAAAGGAACAATGAGTGAAAGGGTGCGAATTAGGATACAGGAGGCAGAGTTTTAGATGGTGGAAGATGGGAGGCCAGCCAGGAAAACACTTGAATAATGGTAATAAAGGCATAGATGGGGGTTTCATCAGATGATGAAGCAGGGCAGAGATGAGTGACATCATGGCGGTGGAAGTCGAGGTCTCGGTGGAGAGGACAAAACTCCCACAATGGTCTGAACATCTTACACTCAGTGTGTCCATATAAGCGAACATCTAATTACACAATAACATAACCTAGGAATGCAGTGAAGGGGTCCTTTTGTTATCTAGACTAGATAGCAGAGGCTAGATTTTCAAGTTTACTGCCTGGGTATTAAGCGTTGTCTGAAGGAAGTGCAGAATGAAGGGAGGTTTGTATGTTGCAAAGGGAACCTGCCCAATTTTCCTTCCATTGCAAGGTGTCTCTCCTGTTCTGAAAGCTCACTTTCCATTTAGCACAACATCACCCACCCGCTGCCAAATCTCGCAACCTTGCATTTCCCTGCATTAAACTACACCTGTCATTTCTCCATGTCTCCACCCATTAATTGAGCTTGTCAAGAACCTTCTTAAATCTGTGGCATTAATATTCATTGTTTGCTGCTGCCCCCAATTTGGTATCATCTGCAAATTTGGATACTTCTGCAATCTGCCCTTTTGTGGACTTTAATCAATGTATTCCGTCTCCTGAGAAAAACGATCAACCAAATGTGAAATCTCCTGACCTTGCTGGCTGACCTTGCAAAATTTCAAGCTCTCAATCTAACATTTGAAATTACTTAATCAACCCCAACCAGTTGCACTACACAGGAAATGCATCCATAGTTTCAGCCACACTGGAATTACCTTGCTCAGTTTAGAGTTCATATCATGCCTGCAGATATCACTATAACCAGCCAGGGCTTACCAAGATACTAGCCCTAAATAGTCATAAAGAGTAAACTTAGTCAAACAAATAATTTTACATTTGAGATCTGTTAGCTGGAAGGCAATGTTCAATGAAATGTAAATGACTTGTATCTATGCAGTTGTAACTTAAAGAATTCCTGATAATGTAACCCAAGAGTAGAACTGTACACAAAATGCTTACACAAGCCAAAATTCCCACTGCAACCATTCATAATGGATGCAACTCAAACATAATATCTCAAATCAGAACTAGCAATCTGTCTGACATGCACCTGGGCCACAAAGATAGGAAGGTGCCAGGATTGGCTCCTGGTCCCTGTTGAGTTTGATCAATCAGTCAGGGTTGCACGTAGAAACATTAGGTTGAACCAAAAGCACGAAAGTTTCGGGAGAGAAGAATCAGCCACAGAGTCCTTGCTCTTCATAAATATCCAGTAATCCCTGCTGCAAAGTGTCCATGTGGAGACAGGATTGTGCTTGTCCATGTTGCCCCAATTATCAAACATCCAGCCAGCAATCACTGTCTCAAATTACCCATGAAGAATGGTTATTTTGGCAATGTACTTTTTAAATTCATTCATGGGAAATGAGCGTCGCTGGCTAGGCCAGCATTTATTACTCATCCCTGATTTCCCCTTGAGAAGATGGTGGTGAGCTGCCTTCTTGAACTGCTGCAGTCCATGTAAGAACATAAGAAACAGGAGGAGTAGGACATTCGGCCCCTCTGCCCCACCATTCAGTAAGATCATGGCTGATCTGCCCCAGGCCTCAACTTCTCTTTCATGCCAGCTCCTCATAGCCCTCAATTTCCTGATATTTCAAAAATCTATCTACCTCCTCTTTAAATACTTACAGTGATCTAGCCTCCACAATTCTCTGGGGCAGAGAATTCCAGACAATCATTACCACTGAGAGAAGAAATTCCTTCACATCTCAGTTTTAAATGAATGTCTCCTTATTCTGTAGCTATGTCCCCTAGTTCAAGATTCCCCCATAGTGGAAACATCTTCTCAACATCCACCCCATCAAGCCCCCTCAGAATCTTGTACATTTCAATAAGATCACCCCTCATTCTTCTAAGCTCTGAATAAAGGCCTAATCTGTTTAGCCGTTCTTGATAAGTTAACCCAGTCTTGGTCACCCTGCAACCATGTCTGTGTAATAGCTACCGAGACATATTCATTTGTTTGTTTTTGTGCCATCGACTCATCTACCTTGTTACAAATGCTGCATGCACTCAGACAAGGAGCCTTAAGCTTTGACTTTTTAACATTATTACTTATTCTGGTTCTAATTTCTGCTGCACTCTTCTGCTTATATTTTCTGCCCCTTCCTGTGACACTTTGATTATTGTTCGCCTCTTCACTACCCTGCACCTCTGCTCTCTCGTTTCTTTTTGATTTTTAAACTTCCCTTGAATTGAACCCTCCCCCCTACTAATTATTTAAAGTTCTATCTACAACCCTAGCTATACAATTCGCCAGGACACTGGTCCCAGCATGATTCAAATAAAGCCCATCCCAACGGAACAGCTCTCTCCTTCCCCAGTACTGGTGCCAGTGCCCCATGAATCAGAACCCATTTCTCCCACACCAATCTTTGAGCCACACCTCTCTAATCTTATTTACCCAATGCCAACTTGCACATGGCTCAGATAGTAATCCGGAGATTATTACCTTTGTGGTTCTGCTTTTTAATTTATCCCTGAACTACCCGTAGTCCCCCTTTCCTCATCCTACCAATGTCGTTGGTACTTACGTGGACCACAACAACTGGATCCTTCCCCTCCCACTCCAAGTTCCTCTCCAGCCCAGAAAAGATGTCCTTAACTTTGGCACTATCTAGCAACACGGCCTTTGGGACTCTCTGTCTTTGCTACAGAGAACAGTATCTATTCCCCTAACTATGCTATCCCCTATTACTACTACATTTCTCTTTTCTCCCTCCACTTGAATGGCACTCTGTACCACAGTGCTGTGATCAGTTCGCTCATCCTCCCTCCAGTCTGTGCCCTTGTCCACACCGAAAGCAAAAATCTCCTACCTATTGAATAAGGGTACTGGCTGAGGCTCCTCCAAAGCTAAATTCTGGATCCCTATACCTGCCTCACACACAGTCACACCCTCCTGTCCCTGACCACGGT
This sequence comes from Carcharodon carcharias, assembly GCF_017639515.1. NCBI lineage: Eukaryota > Metazoa > Chordata > Chondrichthyes > Lamniformes > Lamnidae > Carcharodon > Carcharodon carcharias. The sequence continues at coordinate 8,562,988 of NC_054503.1, forward strand.
CCAAATTTGATGTCATTAATCTAAAGGGTGTGACTATCTCCTGAAATGCAGTGTCCAGGTAATTCTCCCCCTCCCTGATGTGTCGTAGTGTCCGCAGCTCGGACTCCAGCTCATCAACTCTGAGCCAAAGTTCCTCAAGCAGCCAACAATTGCTGCAGATATGGTCACTGTGGATCGCACCGGTGTCCACCAGCTTCCACATATTACAGCAACACATCGGCTGCCCAGCCATTTCTACTCTATTTAATTTATTAATTTGGATGTCAAATATTTAAAAGTGAATTTCTTAACTGTACTCTTCAGCTGTAATAACGTCTCCTGATTTAAACCACTTGGCCAATCTAAAGAGACATGGAAGAGATACCCACCAATTACCTACTTGTTTTCCTTTGATGTCACACTTCGGCTCTGACAGCGAGAAACAGGCCCTCTGCCGCCGGTTTTTATCTCCCACTGCCCTGGTGTCCGTGTGCTGAACTCCTGGCTCCCCTTGCTGTTTTAAGATGAGCTTCTGGCTCTCCTCACTGTTTTAACTATAAGATAGCATACTTTTATACTCTCTGAACTTAGCCTCTGAAAACCTGATTAAGCCAGTTATCTAATTAACTAGTTGTAGCTGCAAGCAAAGCCTATATGAGTCCTGTTTTAAGGCTGGACTAAAACTCACCTTCTTCAAACCCTAACGACAACTTTTAATTAATTGCTAAAGTAAAGAAAGGCTAGTTTTAGATAGAATTTAACCCTTAATTTAACCCTTAAACTCCCTCAGTTATCAAACTCCAATTGAAGCACTCGGCTGCAGTCCAGTAGGTATACCCACAGCGCTGTTAGGGATTGAGTTCCAGGATTTTGACGCAGCGACAGTGAAGGAACGGTGATATATTTCCAAGACGAGGGCAATGAAAACTACACTCCACCAAAGACAAGAGAGGACAAGATATTTTTTAAATCATTGCCCTCAAGCAAACTGATCACAGTAAACTTTTGCTTAGATTTTGCTCAGATTTCTAGTATCTGCAGTCGTTTGCCCATGTTTTAAAGTCCCTCATTTGCATCACAGATGATTTTACTATAAATTAATTTCATATAAGTCCTAGACCTTTTCGAAAGATGTCAATTCTATTGCTCACATGATGAATGTTGTGTTCCTTCCTATTAGGCCACATCATGCCTTCAGCAATGAGCTGTGATCTATCTGATAGGCCCCTGAAGGGTTCCAGTCAAAACAACACAGGTTTGAACAAAAAGGCCCTTTGGAGTTGTGGGAAATCATCCCATCGAGGTCATCAGTCTTAGTCTAGGGGACTTTGAGATTACAGCAGCATTACTTCTCGCAAAAAAGTGCCTTCAGGAAGAGGGAGCTTATTGGCTGTGTCACCAAGTATTCAGATCCATGTTCCATGATCTCTAGCTGCACAACACTGAAAGTTCTCAATCATTTGCAGAATTCTTCAAAGTAGTCAAAGTGGAGCAAGGGACCCCTCAATGGCTCATTTTATGAGTCACCTTTAAGGACTCTTGTATAGTTGCGAGTGGACAGCTTCACTGCAGTGATAGGAATGATGTATGGCTTGGGGTAGGGACCAAAAGACTGGAGAAAATTAGCTGCAAAACTGCTTACAAAATCATGTGCATTCTTTGTAAGTATTCTATTTGGCAAATATAGATCTTGTTGAGTTTTGCAGTTATTGTTCAATTTAAAAAAAAGCATTGTTATAAAAACAGTTTACAGTATATTTCAGATCACATGTTTATCACAAACTCCTCAAAGTGAGCTCAGATCATTTAAAAATAAACCTTAAATAAGAAGTTCTGTCGAAGGGTCATGACGACTCGAAACGTCAACTCTTTTCTTCTCCGCCGATGCTGCCAGACCTGCTGAGTTTTTCCAGGTAATTCTGTTTTTGTTTTGTGCTAAATTTGAGTTGCTTCAGAAGCTGCAATGCAAAACCAATTGCATGGCCTGATATGGAACAACAGAGTGCTTTATTCTTCACAAGCACCCTCCATCATGACAAAGAAATATTCCAGGCCTGTGACCTGAACATCTAACTCAGGAAATTGGAGCCTTTTCAAGTTCAGCACTTCACTTTGTTTTCTCATGGCAAACGTTAAAACATATTATCTGTAACATTCCGCAAGTAATCAAAATGAGACAGATGCAGCACAAGGCTTTTACTGAGTGTTTGTGTAATATGACTGCTGTTTACAACTTGTGATGGTTTCTGACGTTCATATCAAGTGTATATTCCGATTCTCAAATCTTCATTGTTCTATTTTTCCTCTCTCCTTGTTTGAGGACTCCTGCTGGGGTATTATCCTTCCCAGAGCTCACTCAATACTTAACTCAAATGGCCATTCTACATATTTGACTCTGGACCGTGAGTGGGGCTATTACTATGAAGGACAACACAGAAAATTCTAATTCTTACCTCACGTGAGGCAAGAATCTGGAGTCATACTTTTCAATAGGTATCACTTAATGGTCAGGACCCTGACTGATTGTCCTCAAGTCCTAGGACCATTTCAGGAAAGAAATTCCATGCTGTTTCCAGTGCTTTAGCAGCATAGGAACTGTGCTAGCAGTTTTTGCAGCAAGGACACTCGGAGGGAAATCATTTCTGGCAAGAAAATTTGGAGAGAAGACATGCCTGACACTTGAGTACCTATAGCTCACTGCTAAATTTGTTTGCGATTCTAAAGCAGTTCTTTGACCTGCCCACTTGAAATCACTGGCATCATTTACATGTGGCTTGCTGTCAGCCAGTGCTCAGTAAGGATGAGGGTTTCCTGGACTTCATCTTTAATGTACTCGAGGTAAGTTACACCAATTTCAATGTGATGTAACAGCTTGCTGTTGGGGTCATCTGTTACAGGTGGAAGCGAGGAGTTCCTGACAGAGAAGAACATGCAGGGTCTCCTATTGAAAATTTATGTGGTGGGAAATACTTCTTTTTCTTGCATTCTGCCTAGTGACACCGACATTTGTTTCTGGGTATCAGTGCCATGAGTGATTATTCTTGGTGACCTAGTGGCCTCCATACCCAGGAGGCCATTCATCCTACCTTCGATTTCTCCCCTCCAGCAAGACGTGGCGATCTGAACAAGTGAAGTTGTGCCTTCTCTTCATCTCGCTAATGCCTCGCCTGCTACTCTTTGGCCACAGATGACACTTGAATATTCACAATTCTGTCTGAGTGTACTAGAAATTTTGGTAAGTCGTGGAATTAATCAATTTGAGCGAGCTATGAAAAAGCCAAGTAGTGTTTCTGCTTTGTCCACATCTGCCCCAGTATTCTGCGAATATGGCAGGCTAAGTGGTGCATTTAAAAGTCTGCACAGTAGTTTCCCCACGTTCAGTTGCTTGCAGCTTTCAATTTGATTTTACACCAGCACAGGCACAAATTGATATGTGAATCATTATAACCAATACAATCAAAATCCTGTGTGTATGCATGCCACCAAGAATAATCACTTGTGCCACTTGGAAGGAGGTGGGCCCAGCACCAACTGCCAACCCCTTCACACCCAGCACTGCAAAACAGTGCTGCAAGAAGAGTCACATCTCGAGTATGGCCAGTGAAGCAAAACACTTCACACATCTCCCATTTCCTCTTTCTCACCCTGGGCACCAGCATTCCCAGGAAACTTCGTCCTTAGGAGCCAACAGCAGATGTAACACCTTTCTATTTTTTAATGGGCCTTATGTCAGCAATCAGCTAACAAAATGTTTACCATGAGCGTGATGAGAATGTGGAATTCACTTCCACAGGGAGTGGTTGAGGAGAATAGCATCGATACATTTAAGGGGAATCTTGATAAATACATGAGGGAGAAAAGAATTGAAGGATATGCTGACACAGTGGGATGAGGCAGAGAGAAGGCTCTCGTGGAGGGGAAACACTTGTATAAACCTGATGGGCCGGATGGCCTATTTCTGTTCTGTAATTTCTCTGTAACACAAGCCAAAAATCAAAGCTGGCATCTTTTGGTATCTCAAGTTCATATATAGGCTGCACGTCTGTTTAGAAGCAAAATAACTGAGTTGGATTTACAATTTATAAGCAAAATAATATAGGGCAACCTAGCAATCTAGTAACAAAAATCAACTGTGCTTTTGCCCACTAGACCACAGAGAAAGCTCTGTAGGCCACTTCAAGAAGACTGCAAGCTGGCTTTCTTCCCTTTGTGAGTATCCATTACACTCCATGAAAATGCGCTTTCAACATACTTTTGACAAGGAGAGAATCTTCCCTCAGGGTCAGTGTGATTCAGTGACAACAACATTATTCTGCTCTACTTTGCACATAGCTCTTTTCAACTGGTTGTATTTCACACTGAATCCTGGACACTATCCTGTATCAAATGTTAGGGCATGTTAGTATAGTGGCTATATTATAGGACTAGTAACCTAGAGGCCTGGACTAGTGATCTGGAGATGTGAGTTTAAATTCAATTAATTAAATAAAACTTCCAATAAATAACAAAACAAATCTTCACAGAAATGTCAGACATCTTCAGAAATAAGAACATCCCCATAGTAAGCAGTTTGCATTACTAAAAAGCTATATCTGGTCAATGTTACTATATAGATGCGAAAGTTGGAACATAAGCAAGGCAATGGAAGATAAATTAAAAGTAACAGAGATGTGGTTTCTGAGATGTATGATGAGAATTAGTGGCCAGCATACATATTGAGGAAATTTTGAGGAAAGCAGGCACACAAGAAGAACTTTTGCAGATGATCACCAGGTGACAATGGGTGGAATTTTCCATCCCTACTAGCGTCGGGCTTGATCAGCAGCATGAGTGGACAATATGGTCAGAAGGCCAAAAACTGGTTTAATGACATCATGAAACCAGCTTGCAATCGTCCGCTCTGCCTATCAATGGCAGGCCGCATTTCCCACGTTGGACATCAGGAACCTCATTGTAATCATCTGCATATCATTATAAGGCCAGCCCGCCAGAATCATCCCCCCAACCCCCATGCTGGATTGTCCGCCCTTTCTCACCGACATGTTTCACAACAGCATATATAAGGCGTACACTTGGTGGGCTGCACTTTGAGGGGAACTCGGAGGTGAGTGCACAGTAACGTTGCGCAGTGCTCGCAAGGGTCATCCGCTGGATCTCAAGCTTGAAGTGAGTTGAGGGGATAGCTGCACTGCAGTTGAGATGAGTTGTGGGCGGCAAGGGCTGCACTGCGGTTGTGGCGACTTGGGGCGGGGGTTGCAAAGGCTTCCTTGCGGTTGATGGTAGTGCACAAGCATGTGTGGGGTTGGGGGGAGGGAAGTGGCCACACATCAGGGGAACCTTGTATAAAGTGACCATTTCTCCACAGCTGAGACAGTTCAGATGCAGCCACATTAACATGCTTGAAGTAGGGCCTCTACCTTATCTGACCACTCAAGCAATGCAGAGGCATGAAAATGCCACCAAGTGCTCCTGAGCTTTTCACCCTTTGGGTACAGACTGCAAGCTAATGAGTGCTTTATAGGCTGCAGAACAGTTAGATGACTGCACACATTGTACAATCTCCTTCCGAAGGCTGGCCATGGAGCGGTCACTGGTGGAGGCGCACACAGCCCCTTGCAAAGTCACCATTCCAGTTTGGACCAGTCTCGCCCATGGTTCAAGCTAACAGTGCAGCCTTGCGATACAGGTTAGGAAAATGGCTGCACCTGAGCCAAGGGCATAGCAAGCAGTCCAGTGGGCAAAGCTGCTGCTAATCTGTCAGGTGGAGTGGGGCAGCGGTGCGTGGGGCTTCGGGTAGCCATGCAGCGCACTAAACTCTGGCTATCCAAGTGGTGGCCAGCACTCTCCAGGATGCATTAAGGGGCCTTCAGACTTAACCAAGATAGGTTCTTAGTATACCCAAGCTAACCCACTTGTCTCTTTCTTTCATCCTGCAGGAGGTGTATATCAGGAGCATGGAACCTGGTGAACTAACTGTATGCCTCGTGGCATACAGAGAGCAATGGAGGCATCTGGCTGAGCAGAGGGAGGAGCAGCACCCTCAGGAAGAAGGGGCAGCTGGGGCTCCTGCACATGCCACTGAAGAGCCACAGCAAGCCGTCGCTGGTCGATGCCTAGTTAGACCCAGGGTCTATAGATGCCGCTCTTCATTCCTGCAGATGACCGCCAACCAGTGTCGTTGAAGATCGTGCATGTCTAGGGAACTGGTTGGTCGCATCCGAGAGCTGCTAGGAATTGGCGCCACGGGTACATGGAGCGCATTCATTGCCAGTGGCTGCAAAAGTGACCGCGGCGCTCAATTTTTACGTCAGTGGCTCCTTTCAGGGCTCCACAGGTGGCCTCTGTGGGGTATCACAAGCCTCTGCCCACAAATGCATCCATAAGGTCATGGACGCCATCTTTGTGAGGGCACACAGCTATGCGCATTTCACCCAGGGCCAGGAAAGCCAGGATGCAAGAGCAATTGTATTTGTCCAGATCTCGGGTTTCCCACAGGTGCAGGGTGCCATCGACTGCACTCACTCAGGTGCGCTCAGATCTCCATCACAATACAAGGTCAACTACATCAACCGCAAAGGGTTCCATTCACTGAATGTGCAGCTGGTGTGCGACCACCACAAACACATCCTGCAGGTCTGCGCTCAGTTTCCAGGGAATGTCCATGATCCTACGTTCTCAGTCGGTCAAAGATCCCTGACATCTTCCAGGGTCCACAAAGGCTGCAGCGTTGGCTCCTTGGGGACATAGGCTATCTGCAGAGGACATGGCTGATGACACCCGTGCGGCGGCCTCAGACTGCAGCAGAGCGAAGGTATAATGAGGCTCACCCTGCAACTTGCACCTTGGTGGAGTAAACCATCGGGATGCTGAAAATGATGTTCTTGAGCCTGAACCGGGCTGGTGGAGCCCTTCAATATAGTCCACAGGGGGTGTCACGCATCATCGTCACCTGCTGCACCTTTTACAACCTGCCGCTGCAACAGAGAGAGAAGCTGGCTGAGAAGGAGGTCTCCTCTGATGGGGAGAATGTCAACGGGGATGAGGGTGAGGAGGTCTTCGAAGGCGATTATGATGGGAATGAGACCCTTGCTCTGGCTGACGAAGCAGGCAGGCTAAGGAGGCCCTCATAGCTGCTAGATTTGTGGAGGATGATGATGACATGCAATGAGGAGACACCATAGATCCTCACGTTGCATCTGTGAACATTTGACTCCAGTCTGGCTGACGACAGCACACATACCCTCTGTGATAAAACTCCTGTCATGAAGACACAGTGGAGGCCCTAATAGTCGCTTGATTCCAGGAGGTGATGATGACATGCAGTTAGGACACTCCATAGATCTTCACATAGCCTCTGTGAACGTCTGACTCCTGTCTGGCCAGGGGCAGCTCACATGCGCTTTGTCATCAGGAGATGCAGCCGTGAAACATTAAATGCACCTGATCCTTCGTCAGCCTTCAGCACCTAACCCCATCTGGAGCACGGCACCAGTGATCACAAATGCTGAGGAGATGGGTGCCAGCCCCACCTTAAAGGTGCTGAAAGCATGCAGAGAGAATGACGTAACTCTGTGACATTCTGGCAGCAATGACAAGCAGGCATCAATAATATGTCCAGTGAGTGTGAGGCTAGAACATCATTTTGGTCTGAAGGCTGCATAAAGCACAGAGAAGAGGCCCTGGACTGAGACACCTGCCTTTATCTTGTGCAGGAACCAAGGTTTCACATCAGAGTGACATGAACACTGCTCATCAGAACAAGGAGCCGTAGGCAGGAAGACATTATTTACAATAGTGAACATTATGAACAAATGATTAACCCTCATACCCAATCTGTGTAACTACATCTTCTTAACCTTCCTAAATCTGCTGCCATGTCTTGGTGCTCCCCGGAAATCCACAGCGGAGGTACAGGCGGCCTGCTGACTGCTACGCCTTGTCTGTGATGACCTTGACGTGTGTCCTCTGGAGGGCCCCAGCCTGCTTGTGGGATCCTGCTGTGTGGCAATGACACCCTCCTCGGCCTGTGGAGCTGGATCTGCTCAGGTCACAGGAAGAGGGGATTCGGATGGCCAGACATTCCCAGAGCCACCCGGATGGATGGCCGCGGGGTGTGCACCTACTGATCCTCCTCCCTATGGGTGTCTAAGGGCCCCTGGTTGACTCCTTGAGGAGAAGGGGTAGCTGGAGTGAGATCAAGTTGCCCCACATCCCTCTCGCGTTAACACTGTTGGAGGCCAACTATATTGTCAGCGATGGAGTTCAGCCCGTGTAGCAGTGCAGGAGCAAAGTCCTGGACCAAGATCTCCATGGCAGCTGCCATCCTACCAGTGTTGACCTCAGTGCATTGGCATGCCGGCGCTATCACCTCAGCTTGAAGGCAGATGGGCTCCCCCGTCGTGCCTTGCAATCTGAGCAGTGCAGCGGACATCCCTTCTTGATGTTCCCAAACCTGCCTTTGCAGCTCCAGCAACTGTGGCATGACCGAGTCCAGAGTCCAGAGTCATCTGACTCAGACTCAGTAGATTTCTGGTCTCCAGCAGTTCTCTGAGTACCCGAGACCTGGAAAACCCCTGCTGCCACCTGCTGTGGATCAGAAAGTGTAATGTGCTCAGCAAACTGTGATCCCGAGGCTTCTCTGAAGCTAGGTCCCACCGAGGTCAGCACTGCTGAAGGGTGTGGGTGAGCACGTGACGGGTCTTCAATGAAGGTGCCATCAGACTCCTTGTCAGAGATCTCTTCAGGGCTTGAGTCAAGGAGCTGGGTCATGGATCCCCTCGACTGTTTCCCAGATGTGCCTGGAAAGGCAATTAATGCCTGGCAGTGTGCTGTAAAGCAGGACAAATCACTCACAGCATGGTCGTCTGATGAACGTGGCACTGCTGGATCCTTACTTGGTAGTGCACCACCAACCTCACCATCAGCTCAGGAATGGTCCAGATCCTCTCCAGCCAGCTGGATGGCTCTATTTTCAAAGTAAATGAGGGCCTTGATTTCAGGCATTCCTCCGCCAGTTTGCGACATCTCCCTGTTGTTGTGTGCCAGCTTGTCCTGCATGAATAGAGATGGAGAGCGTGCAAGCAGGACACCTGCCAGGCCAGATGATAAGCATGCCTGGCATTGCGGGTGCCGAGTGGTCCCATGGACAGGATGAGGACAATTAAGGTGTTTATGAGAGAGTGAATGGTGACATCCCTTGAACTGGCAATGAGTTGAGATCCCTGCGGATGTGTGATGGGTTTGTGAGTGTGTGAGCTGAGAATGATTGAGAAGAGTGACTTACCCTGGTGGAACAGAGGAGATTATTCATCCTTTTCAGCACTGGGTGTTTGTCCTCTTTTGCAGGGCATTGGCGCTGACCACTGCTGCATCTGCCTCTCATGCTGGATTAGTGATGTTGCTGCCCCTCCTGCAGCCAAAGCAGGGGTAGAGGACATCACTGCTTCCAAAAGGCACGCGAAGGACAAGTCATTAAACCGAGGGGCTTCCTGCCTTTGGGGCCATGTCTTCTGTGCAGCAGTCCTGAGTTGGAAGCACTGAGAGGTGTGTGCGTGGATGCATTTTAAATGTGGAGTTTGGCTTGAGGAAGCAGTGAGGTGTTGGTGTGGTGGGTGAATGAGAGTCTGCCCGCCATTGAAACTGCATGTTTCCCGGGAATACATAACTAATGTGGCAGGACTGGGACGATATGGTGCGAAAAGCCGCCATTGTGGCCAGCAGGTAAAACGTTGTTTTTCCCCACCCACTATTGCACTTATTGCAAATATGGGACGATTCCACCCAACTACAATTCTTTAGCCACGTACTTAGGAGAGAGAAACTAGAACATCTGGTAGTGACTGGTGAAACTGAGGGTAGCAGAGCTAAACGAGGACAAAGCAGGAAACACACGGACTGTTTAAGAAACAGAACAGTTACAAGATTTGAGAGCAACACCAAGATGTTGGCTGCTATGTGAAAGTTGGAGAGCCATGATCACTAACGTTGGAAAACGTGGCACCTGAGTGAAAAAAAATTAAATAAATGTGGATGTCATGGACGTGTTGTTATAACATTACAGATTTTAAGGACAACTGTTTTTTTGCTTTCAAACCTCTAAGTTGAATGTAAAAGACCTTTGCAGAATGGAATAATGGACAGACATCTTGGCACCTTTGTGTGTTTGTTCAGACTTTGTTAGACTCTTATCTCCAGAGCTGATCAAAGAGTTATTAAAATGCAGGATTCCTCCAGGGCTGTCCACTGAATCTTCTAAAGGTGTGAAGACTCCTTAGCTTCCGAAAGAACAGGAAACAGGAAAGGACTTCAAAGGAGCTCAACATAATTAACTTTGTCTGGTGGAACAATAGCACATTTGAAATTAATATAGCAACTATTTTGCTTTGGTTGTTATAAAGACAGGCTGCAAAGCCATGGAAGCAGAGAACCCAGGAGACCTCAGAGAGACAGTTCCAGTCTGTTGAAGAGTCATGCGGACTTGAAATGTTAACTGTGCTCCCCTCCACAGATGCTGCCAGACCTACTGAGTTTTTCCAGGTATTTTTGTTTTTGTTTTCGATTTCCAGCATCCGCAGTTTTTTGCTTTTATCCAGTCCATAGCTCTCAGCTGAACTAACTGTGTGGAGCATGGGAGAGCTGGGTTTCTCTTTTTGCCACCAGGAGTCAGAAGAGAAGTTGTGCAGAAATCATCACTGTTCTGCTGAAAAAGGATCCAGGCAGTCTTCAAGTGTCATGCTGGCAGAACCAGTAAAGAAAAGGGACCTTCACTCAATGCCCATAACTGCTCCATTTACTGAGTCCAGACAAATTCAGATTATTCGACTACAGAAACCATTGCAGCTGCTGAACACAACTCTTTAACTTCATTCCAGACAACAAACATTTCAACTGCAAGTTCTGGGTCTACAACAATATCTTAAAGGGCTGAACTGAATTTCATCTTTATGAGTATCTTTTATCCTTATCTGCATTTAATCTTTATATGTATTTATTAGTAATTTCATTACTTCTACTTAAGTACCTTATAGGAGCGTTTTGTAGTAAACGAACCTTTTCTGGTTTAAGACTAAAGTTTTGCTGCTGGGTTATTTTTAAATTGAACTACCCAATTAAAAGGGGGTTAAATACACACACACACACACATAAACTCTTGGTTCACGAACCACTTTGAAGAACGCCTTTCACATGGTCATGACATTGCAATAAAGGGCTAGTGTCTGTAATGATGTTCATAAAACTATAGGATTGGTGTAAAAACACATCTGGTTCACCAATGCCCTTTAGGGGAGGAAATCTGCTGTCTTTACCCAGTCTGACCTATGTGTGACTCAAGAGCCAAAGCAATGTGGTTGACTACTAACTGCTCTCTGAGATGGTCGATCAGACAGCACAATATTCAAGAGAATGGCTCATCATCAGCTTCTCAAGGACAACTAGGAATGAGCAATAATGCTGGCCTTGCCAGTGATGCCCACATCCAGTGAATTATTTTTATTCTTTGACACGACATGGGTGTCGCTGGCTAGTCTAGCGTTTTCATTGCTCACTCCTAATAAAGAAATTATAAAAGAATTCCTGGGTAACATCATGCCATTTAAAATAAAAAATTGGCATTGCTAAAGAAGAAGCTGCTTAGTTCTTCAAAATTGATTATGCGAAGGAGAAGGAAAAAAGATCATCTTCCCTTCTCTCCATCCCCCTCACTCCTAGTATTGGGAAGGCATGCAGTCACCTGGTCACATTTTCTTCCATCTATTGTTGTAATGTTGTAAGTTTAAAAGGGCCAAACTGTCATTGAGTAAGCTCTCACAAACAACAAAGTGATACTGACCAAATAATTTGCCTTTAGCTGTTGGTTTAGGGATAAGTATTGGCTGGGGAGAACTTCCCTGCTCTTGGGATCTTTCACATCTACGTATGATGGCAGATGGTGTCTCAGTTTAACATTTCATCCAAAAGCTCATTAATGTCATTGCATGCTGTGCATGATGTATCGGGAACGCCCTGGATCGTGATTTCAGGCAGCAGCAGCAGCCACTCAAAGAATTCTCTTACTTGTTTCACACTCAATGGTGTCTTAGGCTGTGAGCTTTTCTCAGTCTCAAAAGATTTTCATGATAAAAAGGTCTCTTATTCAAGACTTGATAGTTCATGAGAAAATAAAAGCTTGAGAAAATCCTAAAACATATTTTCTTTGATGACCCTCCTTCTGAGTAATGAAGCCGCTCCAGCGGGATTCATCTGTTAGTCTTTATAACCAAAATAAAAGGAATGGAAGCTCTAAATATAGAGGTGCATAATCTTACAGATATCTGTCAAGAAAATTTGATGAAAAACTGATTCAATGTTGAGTTCAATGAACAAAATGAATCCTTACAGCCACATTTTAAGCAATCCCTTCTCTTTACCATCTGTGTAGTTGAGATTTTTGTACATAGTGCATTCAAAAGCAATTGTCAGTTTACGTGTGACTATTTGTTTGTTAAGGTGAAGGATGACTCTGCTTCTAGTTCTGTTTGGTTACAGGTAGCGTAAACTCTGCCACATTACTCTAATGATGCACCTTAATCTTGACCCTGAAGGAACACCCCTCGCCCCTCCCCCCACCTGCACCAGAGAGATAGCTGTCATTTTCACAAAAAATGCTCTCTGAATGAGATTTTCTTACTTAATCTCACTGAATACAGGATGGAGTCAGTTTTGTGCTGAGGATTCTACACGCAGTGAACTTCAGGTACTAAATAATTCTTGTATCATACAGAAAGGTAAGCCAAGGTAAAGAATGTTAAAGAGTAGAAGATCAATGACATAAATAAAGAAATGGTAGTTATAAGGTTGGGTTTAAAAAATATGAAAATTGGTAGTGGAAGCAAAATCATGTGGAAGATAAAGAGTTCCACAGTTTGAAGTTCTTTGGAAAGAAAAGTAGGAGAAACTGTGATGAATATTGATTTCAATACAATGAGGTAGGAGAAAGGGAACATAGAACAATGAGCACTTAAGAGTTTGGAAAGTAAAGAGGGATTGCAATATCAAAAAAATTGAAAGAAGTGGCTACAATGGACAGAGACTGATAGCTCAAGGTGAGAGAAGAACAACAATCTATAAACTCACTCTTATATCCCCTTCAGGAGTACACGAAAGATATGAGGTGAGTTCCCTCTTATATAAAAGCAGAATTCAAGGCTTGGGCAGATTTCATTGTAAAGGGAAAAAGATTTCTCCTTCTCCTTGTAGCTCAATCATAAACCGTGGTAAAAATGATGAGTTTACCAAACCATTTTACTATAAATAGTGAACAAGATCAGGCTTTGAAAGCTGAATTCGTTAGAGGAAACCTTCTTGAATGGAACCTTAGCCATGAAAGAAATGCAGGAATCCTACGAGGACAGAGAAGAAAGCAAAACCCAGAATAATAGTACATGGAGAAAGACCAAGGATGAAGCAGTCAAAGGTAAGTGACAACACCCGTTGGTTAGAAATACAAGACATGAAGAAGTCGTGAAGAAATGAAAGAATTTCCATTTTCCATCAAAGGACATGAATGAGATTAATGTGTAGAGAATCAATCATTACACGATGAGATGTCAGAAGTACCAAGCAGTGAGGGAATGAGATCAGAAGTAAGTGGATGAATCTAGGGTGAAGTCACCAGGGACAGAGTGGTAAGGTTAGATGATGAGTGGAGATCATTAATATGATGAAAGAATAGAGCCTAGAGAAAACTCATTGATCTTGTCTTATAAATGCAGGAAAGAGGAAACGCTGAATCCATTATCTACATCTTCTTTCACAACTTGGTCTGACCACATCCCAACACAAGCTGAACTGCCCCGTACTCTTCTGTTTCATTTCCAATGCTTTAAAATGCGAAATTTAACACCTCCCCTCAAACTCCAAGATTCGTTTCCAGCCTGTATAATTAGTGACATTAGTATTTGAAGGAAAATTCTTTTGGAAAGTAAAGCAAGATTGTTAAAGTGTTGTCCTATCATAGGGGGTGCTGTGATCACTAGTAGTGAAATTTGGTAGCAATAAGGGGTCTTTGAAATAAGAATATATCATTTAGAAAATATCTGCTCTTTTGTTAACAACAAACCAGTATTTTGCAGGTCCCTCTGACTGTGCATTCCCAGCAATAAACATGATAGATCACTAGTGAATTGCACCAGCTAGGTTAAGAATATATTAGAGATATTAAAACTAAAATATTTTTGAGCTCTTCGAACAGTTCAGATGGTTAAGACAGTGAGAATTTCAACCGGAAGAGCCAGGAAGATCCTTCATGCTGAATTAACTAATCTTATGTCATGATGATGTGACCAGGATGTCGAAGCAGTTTGGGTTGAGATGACAAATGATAAAGAAGTCACTTGTGGGAGTGGTGTACAGGCCCCCTAATTATAACTACACGGTAGTAAGGAGTATAAAGGAAGAGATAATGGGAGCTTGTCAGAAAGGTACAGCGATAATCATATGGGATTTTAATCTACATATAGACTGGAAAGATCAGATGGGCAAAGATAATGTAGATGGGGAATTCATAAAATGTTTTCGGGATAGTTTCTTAGAACAATTATTTTAGATAAAAATAACATCCCAGAAATAGCTGTGAATCAGGAAATGGGAAGGAGGAACTCAGAAAAGTTACAATCACCAGGGAAGTGGTACTGAACTGAGCAAACAGTTGGAGCTGTGGGCTGACAAATCCTTGGGTCTTGATGGAATTAATCCTGGGGTCTTAAAAGAAGTGGCCAGTGAGATAGTTGATGTGTTGGTTTTAATTTTCTAAAATTCTCTATATTTGGGGAAGGTTCCAATAGGTTGGAAAATAGCAAACATAACTCCTTTATTCAAAAAGTGGGGGAAGACAAAAAGCAGGAAAATACAGGCCATTTAGCTTAACATCTGTTGTGGGAAAATGTTAAAGCTATTATTAAAGATGTTATGGCAGGGCATTGTTACGGCAGGGATGGGAGGAGTGCACAAATTATCAAGCCCTACTACTCTGCAAGCCGTATTAATAATTTAAATGCTTAATTTTCTCACCAAAATGGTCAATAGAGCACTTATGCCTCTAGTACCTAGAAGAAAAGAAACTCTGACCAGGCTTCGTTCAAAAATTCAGAATCATTAATTCATTTTAAAACAAAACTTCTTTTAACAACTTGCAAGTACTGGTTAAGACACAATTGTAATCAGGAAGTATAACTATCTATCTCTTCCTAAAGAATTCCCCCGACACACACACACACACACACACACACACACACAGGCAGACAAAGGACAAACAGATGGAGTCTCTCTGCAGACATGGGACAGAATTTTGCCCTCGTTGGGCAGGCTCGGTGGAGACAGGCGCGGGCTGTCGGGAAGGCAACCGCCACCCGCAATGGGGGCTGGAAGGCAATTTCATGCTGGTGGGCCAATTAAGGCCTGCCCAGCCTGAAAGGCAGCTGGGGAGCCTCCGAGAAGGGGTGCGTGGGGGTGGAGGCCTGTTGTCCGCCGGCAACCCGGTGGCCAATTCAAAAGTGGGAGGCTGCCTGCATCGGAGTTGCAGCAACGACATGGCTGCGATCCTGGAAGGAGCAGCCACACGGCAGGATGGTCAGCCCTGTGTTTCTCCAACAAGTGCCTCACTACCCTCCTGGAGGAGCTGACTGCCAGAAGGGACACCCTTGTCCCCAGAGACAGGAGGAGTAAGCTACTGCACTTCACCAAGAAGGCATGGAAGGAGCTGGCATCCCAACTGAGTAGCCACAATGTGGTGAGGCCCACATGGGTGCAGTACTGGAAGCACTTCTATGATCTGCTGCGCTCAGGAAGGATGAGTATCATGTTGGCATGGGTCAGTGTGGAGAACACTTAAGGGCTGGCCCCCAGCCCCCCAGCCCCTCCCCCACCACCCCCTGTAGACCTCAGGGTGTTAGAGTCTGAGTGGCACCTGTCAACGATGCCGGAGTTGGCCAAAGGGGTGAGCCCTGGCTGCTTGGACTTGAGCGCCTTGTGGGTCGAGGACCACGAATCAGATGTGCCATGTGAGGTGTTCCTCAGGTGGGGTTGGCCAGGCTGCAATGGCGCTGCATGTAGAGAATGGACTAATCAATGCTCCTCTGTGCTTTCAGGAAAAGACATCCCATAACAGTACTGAGAGATCGCGGACTGGTGCGGGACCCCCACACCTCTTAATCCTCACCCGCTATGAGCAGGAGGCCTTGGAGCTCGAAAGGCGGCATGCACCTCGGTCAACCAGACACGGTGAGGTTGGGGTATCAGACAATGATAAGAGTGCAGTGCACAGAGGTGAGAATTTTGGCTTGTACAACCATTCTGGTGTAGTCTCTTCAATGATGTGAGACACGAACCTGGAGACCCTATTGATATTCGAAAGATGATGGCACCATGAGACAGATCTTGTTGTCTCACCAGGGTGCCTGGCATACACAGTGACAGTGTGATGACTTTCACTAATGACATGTTCTTCTTCTCCCTCTTAGGTTCACCAGGAGGTGTTTGCACTGAGGACCCTGAAGGCCCACCTGTGACCCCGGAGGAACACCATGCTGCCCATGCGCCTGCGTCACACCCACTCTGTCAAGCAGGCATCAGCACAGATACCTCCGGGGTCAGGGGTAGACCTTCAGTGTTCTCAGTGTGAGCACCTGCTGGTGAACCTAAAAGGGAGAAGAAGAACATGTCATTAGTGAAAGTCATCACACTGTCACTGTGTATGCCAGGCACTCTGATGGGCATTAGATCACCATCTAATATCTTGGTGCACGTTGGTGAGGGCATTTCACAGTTGCTTGAGGTGCAGGCAGAGGCAGAGAGTGCCCGGGGCACTGGCAGTTGGAGGATTGCTGCAGACCAGGACAATGTCAGTCAAAGGCTGATGGTAGGCCTCTGGAGTTGTCCATTAGGTAGCAGATGCTGGAGGTCCAGCGGGGTGTGCGGGAGGATCTGGCGGAAATCCATGAGGGTATGCATGCCATGATCTCTGTTTTGGAGGAGTCCCTGTGGAGCATGAGCACTGCATTGACCCTCATGGCTGAGCACAATGTCTCATCCATGGAGAGAGTGGCACTCTCATGGAGAGACTACTCGAGAGACAGAATCAGGGGTGCCTGGGGATGCACTTGGACTTGCAAGCCCACACACAGGCAATGTCCTCAGCTGGTCAGTGTCCGTGTGTGAGATGGATGGGGCACCCAGTATCCCAGCTAAGTGCTCTGGTGAGCAGGGAGGTCCAGAGTGACTTCACGTTGGCACACAAGCTGCCTGTCGTCTCTGCGCACTCCGGATGACAACAGCAGCTCCTTTGCTCCTCTGCCCCTCTGCCAGTGGTCGTGGCATCTGATGAGGCTGCGATGACTGGGGAAGTGCCAGCCGTGGCACTGGCCGCTATCTCCTAGGTGGGGCCAGCACAGGCTCCACAGGCCAGAGGACGACTGTCAAGGTCACCAAGGCCAACACGACAGTAGATTCAGCAGGCTGTCTCCAATGCCAGTGCCAGCGAGGGGAGAGCACCTAGACATAGCACCAACAAGCATAAATTTAAAGTACCTTAAGCACAAGGCGGGCTTGTCACAGGTGATATTTTGTTCCCATGTTTTGCTTTGACTTTTTTAATGGTGTGGCAGACAACACCGGGTAATGTTTAGTTCAGCAATCTGTCACATGCGACACTAAATGAAGTTTGATTTTGTGCTATTGGCCTGAGTATGCTTCATTTGTTCTGTAGGTGCAGGGTAGGCCATTATTTAATGATGGACGTATGTCTCTTGATTGAAACTTTATTGCACAGGTACTGAAAATGCTCTTCTCTGGGATCGAGAATGGAGGCTGCAGCCTTGGTATGTGGTGGTGGTTCTTATTTGGTAACCTAGCTGAAGGACTGTTGGATCAATGCGTCCTGGGTGTCCTCATTCATTTCTGCATGGACCTCCCTGGAGGTTACCCAGGTCTGCCTCCATGTCCTCAGCGCCCTCCTCACCATGTTCGTCCTTGGACTCATTACTGGACTCATCATCTGTTGCCTGTGCAGCTGCATAAACATCCTCTTCCTCCACTGGGTCCCCCCTTGCCAGTGCCAGATTGTGGAGAGCGCAGCATGCAACCATTATTAGTGACACCTGCTCTGGGGGATATTGCAGTGCACCCTCTGAATGGTCCAGGCATCGGAAGCGTATCTTGAGAAGATCAATGGTCCTCTCTGCCACCACCCTTGTGGAGGCATGGCTCCTGTTGTATCACTGCTCAGCCTCTGTTCTTGGATGGCAGAGAGGCGTCATGAGCCACCTTTTCAGGGGATAGCCCTTGTCACCCATCAGCCATCCCTCCATTTGGGCTGGAGCACTGAAGAGCCTCAGCAACCTGGGAGTGTCTCAGGATATAAGCGTCAGGGGAGCTTCCAGGGTATCTTGCACAGACTTGCAGAATCTGCATCTTATGCTCACACATTATCTGCACATACATGGACTGGAATCCCTTCCTGCTGACGAAGGCACTGAGCTCACCTGCTGGTGCCTTGATGGCCACATGTATGCAGTCGTTGGCACCCAGCAATCACTTCAAAGCCTCTGGCTTGATCAGCCTGGTTGGCCTCGTCCATGCAGAAATGAATGAAAATCAATGCACTCCTGAACAGAGCTTCTGTCAGCAGTTTGATGCAACTGTGGACAGCTGATTGGGAGATTCCACACAGATCCCCCACTGGAAAGAGCCAGAGGCATAGAAGTTGAGGGCCACAGTGACCTTCAGAGCCACTGGCATGGGGCATCCACCCACACAGTCAAAGCTGATCTCAGGCCCGATCCTCTGACAAATGGAGTTAACCATCTTCCTGGAGAGGCGGAGCCTCCTTCAGCGTTGCACCTCGGACATATTGAGGTAGCTGCATCGCTGCCTGTAAACCCTGGCAGCAGGATAGTGCCTTCTTCTGTGGCCCCTTCCACCTTGGACTTCCTGCTGGCCCAGCACCCCCATGCCTGTGCCTCTCCTCCCACATGTTGCTCCCCTGGAATCTGCATAGGGACATATGGCCTCCTCTCCCTTCTGCCCCTCTGTTCCTCCTCAGAGGAAGTGCCTCCAGCAAAGACCATAATCCCCATTACCAGGGTTATGGAAGGCTGTCTGATATCTGGAAGGGCCCACACAGTCTGAATCCTCCGATGGCCTGGAAGACAACAATGAGTCCTGAAATGAAGCCTAGAAATGCTCAGAATGAAGCTCTGAAGCGAGATGAAGCTGTCCAGTTCAAATAAGCAACTAGCAGCACACAATCTCCAAAACTCCTCATTACTCACAATGGCAATGCTGCTAACTCTTCTTATCCTGCCCAGGGATGAGCTTTTGCAAATTGTGGCCTGCACGCCTGCCTGTTTTGCCAGTGCAACAGCTGAGAAATCGCAAGGGCTAAGTAAAATCGCCGATAACTGGTGTGTCAAGGGCCTTAACTGGCCTCTTAATTAGTGGTGAGAGCGCCTCTGTCTCCCGAATGCGCATTGATGTCGGGACGCTCAGCCGATGTCAATGCACGTTATTTCACGCTCGAGCAGGTGCGCATGCCCGACCACTGAGCGAAAAATTCTGCCCATGAACTTTGTAGGATGGGCGTTATAAAATAAAGGATAAAGTCCGCAGGGCCTCGATACTGGCTGGTCAATGGTGGATGCCTGCAAGTTCTCACCAACTCTCAGCTTAGCAGGTCCAAATGCAGACTAGTTATACTCAGATGAGGGTTCTCTGGCAACAGGTTGATAGCCACATGCAAATTTAGAAGGAGCCAGTCAAAGTAGCCTTCTTTCCTCAGTGTTATGGCACAGCTGATAGTAAATGCTTAGTTGTTCAAATCCCAAAGGGAAACTTGAAACAACTGCCACAACTTGTTTTTCAATTTGTATAAATTTCAAGACGCATGCCTTGAATTCAAGGCCACTGAGTCTTATAGTTTTTACAAAACTAGATTATACATTTATTAATAAAAGAAATGCTTTTAAACACATATGTAGATCTACAAATTACTACGATGATAACTTCTAAATCCCCAACTTAATCTGATTACCAGCTACACTTTTGTTAAGGCAACAGTAAGACACATAGATTGTAAAAGACCCAGGCAAAGAAACATGATAACCTGAACCAGTCAAATTCAAAGTGAGTTTTTTAGCTTCAGTTCTTTGAAAACAGCAGCTTGAGGCAGAGATGCTGAAGATTTTTCACACCTGTTAGATCTTAAAAATGCCAACCCTTACACACAGCCTTCGCTCCTTTATACATATTTTCCCCTTGGAATGCAAATCCCCATTGTTTCACTATGTCTTTGGAGTTTATCTTTCTGATAATAAAAATTGCTCATAGCACTAAGTTTACCAGTAAGCTTTTGGAAAAAATAAACGCACTGGTTCGAAACTTCACCTGGCTAATTGACACATTTCATTCAATCCTCCTTTGAAAACAGTCCAGCCTGGTTTATTTAAAAATGCAAATGTCCTTTCACCTTACATTCTAAACTCCTCCCATGTTTACCATGTTTACATCAAAGCCTTCAGACCAGCTGCCTTTAATTCAATTAAGTCACACACACACACACAGAGAGACACAGATACCACAATTTTACAATAAATTCCAATAACATTATGGCATCAGCTTGCTTTCCAATAAGACTGCCTTCCAAACAAGCAGGTTCACAACTTAAGTTTTTTTTCCCTCTCCCATGTGATTGCCTTTTTGTCTCCCACTTTTTCATTAATTAAAGTGCTTTGCAGTTTACCAAACAAACAAACAACTCCTTCTCTGGTACCATAAAGGTCAGGCGATTTCTTGGAAGAGGACGGCCTGTTTACAGTTCCAAGGTGAATTTATGACCTTTTTAAAAAAAATTCCCAGATTAGCATCCATATGTCCAGATCATACCAAATCCTTCCATTTTGTAAAATAAAGCTTCAGTCTTGAGAGATACTTAGAAAAATTCAAGGCAATTGGGCAGAGTGAACATGGTTTTCTGAAAAGGAAATCTAGTTTAAGCAGTTCATTGGAGTTCTTTGAAGGAGTCACATGTGCCGTGGATAAAAGGGAATCAGTGGATGAATTATACTTAGATTTCCAGAGGGCATTTGATAATGTGTTACATCAAAGGCCATTGTGAAAAATAAAAGCTCAATGTAGGAGGTAACATATTGGCATGGATAGAAGATTAGCTAGCTAACAGGAAAGAGAGAGTAGGCATAAATGGGTATTTTCTTGTTGGCAGGATGTAACAAGTGGTGTGCCACAGGAATCAGTGCTGGGGCCTCACCTTTTACAATTTATATAAATGACTTGGATGAAGGGACCAAAGGTATGGTTGCCAAATTTGCTGATGACACAAATTAGGTAATAAAGTAAGTTGTGAAGAGGACGTAAGGAGGCTACAAAGGGACAACAGATAGGTTAAGTGCGTCGGCAAAGGTCTGGCAAATGGAGTATAATGTGCGCAAATGTGAAATTGACCATTTTGGCAGGAAGAATAAAAGAGCATATTATCTAAATGGTGAGAGGTTGCAGAGTTCTGAGATGCAAAGGGATCTGGCTGTCCTAGTACATGAATCACAAACGGCTAACATGCAGGTACAGCAAGTAATTAAGAAGGCTAATAGAATGTTATTGTTTATTGCAAGGGGAATTGAATACACAAGTAGGGAGGTTGTGCTTCAGTTGTATAGGGCACTGGCGAGACCTGGAGTACTGTGTACAGCACTAGTCTCCTTATTTAAGGAAGGATGTAAATGCATTAGAAGCAGTTCAGAGAAGGCTTACTTGACTAATACCAGGAATGGGCGGGTTTTCGTATAAGGCTAGGCTTGTACCCACTGGAGTTTAGAAGAATAAGAGACTATTTGATTGAAACTTGAAGATCCTGATGGGTCTTGACAGGGTGGATGCGGAGAGGATGTTTCCTATTGTGGGAGAATCTTGAACTAGGTATCTCTGTTTAAAAATAAGGGATCGCTCATTTAAGACAGAGATGAGGAAAAATTTTTTCTCTCAGAGGATTGAGAGTCTTTGGAACACTCTTCCTCAAAAGGCAGTGGAAGCAGAGGTAGATAGATTATTGATACTCAAGAGGGTGAAAAGTTATCAGGAGTAGGTAGGAATGTGGATTTGAGGTTACAATCAGATCAGCCATGATCATATTGAACAGTGGAGCAGGCTCAAGGAGCCAAGTGGCCTACTCCTGCTCCTAACTCATATGCTCGTATGTACATGTCGTATGTCGGCAAAGGTCTGGCAAATGGAGTATAATGTGGGCAAATGTGAAATTGACCATTTTGGCAGGAAGAATAAAAGAGCATATTTTATTACTTATACGTATAAGTAATCTTTAATTTCATCAGCTGGTCAGATTTATAGTTAGCTGCTTTAAAAGGACTTTTAAAAAGCATGACACTAACTTAAGATGGCTGCCACAGGTCACCGGACATGAATTGTATTACAAGTTGGACAATTTCTGGAAGTTTCCAATGTGGATTACAATTAAAACATGCCAAGACAACCTCCTATGGAATTTCACACCTGCTGGTGTCAAGAATTACTTCAAAGACATACTGAAACTTGTAACTGGCTCTTACCATTTACATTTCTGTAAAGCTACCTTTCAGGCAGAGACAGAAAGTCTACTGGGACAATGGCTATATAAAAGGCATTGATATGTTCTTCCCAGCTCATCGGAAAGAAGAATGGTCTATTCAGAAGTGATGGCTGGGACATTAAAGAAACTAATCATTGAGGCCCTAATACAATAGCCAAGGTATACCCAAACATGAACTAATTAATTGCCTTCTATGGACTGCCCAATTCATTATGGGGAGGAGGGTCATGTGACCAGAATAACCATTTTGAAATGTATCTTATTACAACACCAAAGTTGCTAAAGGACAGACTGGAAGGAATCTGCAAATGGTGCAGTAACACCATCTCTCCCTTGTTCTCAAGTTCAGAGCTCTATCTCTGTTACAGTTTGGAATTCATCACAGGGATAGGGAATTGTAATCACAAGGAACCTCAGGTGCAATATTGTCAACTTTTGGAAAAGGCATATTGTGCTTAAAAACTAGAATTTCTCTAGAAATTATTGTTTATATCAGCTTCAACCCCACTGGAATTTCAAAGTCACTGTGAAAAAAATACTGCCCTAGCCACAAACAACAGCGGAGGATTCATAAACAGTGAACTCTCTATTTTTTTGCCCTTTGTCATTGAGTTTTAATTTGGCCAAAAAATAACCTCCAACTGCATAATTTGCAATGTTGTATACTTATGTGTGTGTACACGCTGCAAAGGTCAGGATGTAGGCTTACTTTTTAAAATATTGTTATATCCTTACCCGGGTGGAGTTTCTTTAGCACATTAAAAATGAACGCCTTTGTGTTTAAACTCAAGAAAGCCTATCAGAATGAGTTCTTTGTAATCAGCACATAGATGGTTAAGTACAGGCATTGATAAATTACAAAAAACCTTGTTAACGATCAATCAAGGAGTGGGAAAGAAAGGCTGAGTCCTAGCACCAGTCCTCACCGGTCAGAACACTAATCTAGAGCAGCAGCAGAAATGCTAAAGTTGACTACTGCACACCTGGATTCCGAAGGGGTGCATAAAAAGTAACTCTTTCAAGTACAAACACGTTTCCATCTGTTCCTATTCACATGAAGTTACATTGTTTCATAGTTTGCCATTGTGAGATTTGAACTCTTGATCTTGGGGTTACAAACCCAGTACCATAACCACTTGGCTATTTAGGCCAAGCGTGCATAAAAAGTAGTCAGAGTTTTTCAGTTCACTATCTAACGAGTCCTCCAACAACTGGGACCTGAAAACACTTACCAACAAAGCTTATATAAGATGGTTAAAAAAAAAGGGAGAACTTAGAATACCAGAGTAAACTAGCAAGAAATATAAAAATAGACAATAGGAACTTCTAAAAGCACAAAAACATTGGTCCCTTAGATGATGAGACTGGGGAATGAATCATGGGAAATAAGGAAATGGTTGAGATTTTGAACAAGTATTTTGTATGTCTTCAAGGTAGAAGTCACAAAAAGCATGCTGACAAAAATAGAAAATAAGGGGCAAAAGGGATCGAGAAACTTAAAACAATCACTATCACTAAAGTACTCGGAAAATGTATGGGACTAAAGGCTGATAAGTTCCCTGGACTTGATGGCCTCCATGCTAAGATCTTAAAAGAAGTGGCTGCAGAGGTAGTGGGTGTACTGATTGTAATCTTCCAAAATTCCCTAAGTTCTGGAAAAGTCCCAGTGGATTGGAAAACCACAAATGTAACACCTTTTTCAAGAAAGGAGAGAGAGAGAAAGCAGGAAAGTAACATCTTTCATTGGGATAATGCTGGAATCCATAAAGGAAGTTTATGAAATGAAAATCATTTGACAAATTTATTAAAGTTCTTTGAGGATGTGACAAGTAGGGTGGATAAGGAGGAACCAGCAAATGCAGTGTATTTGGATCTCCGAAAGACATT
This sequence comes from Carcharodon carcharias, assembly GCF_017639515.1. Taxonomy (NCBI): domain Eukaryota; kingdom Metazoa; phylum Chordata; class Chondrichthyes; order Lamniformes; family Lamnidae; genus Carcharodon; species Carcharodon carcharias. Next base: position 8,587,481 of record NC_054503.1, read on the forward strand.
GATAAGATGTCACATAAAAGGATAATGCACAATTTAAGAGCTCATGGTGCTGGAGGTATTAAATTAACATGGATAGAAGGTTGATTAACTGACAGGAAACAGAGAGTCTGGACAAATGAATAATTTTCAGGTTGGCAAACTATAACTAGTGGGGTGCCACAGGAACCAGTGCTGGGCCTTAACTATTTACAATCTACGTTAATGGTTTGGATAAAGGCACAGGATGTATTGTAGCCAGATTTGCTGATGATACAAAAATAGGGAAGCAAGTTGTGAGGAGGACAAAAATAGTCCACAAAAGGAAATAGGTTAGCTGAGTGGGGAAAAAATTGGCAATTCTGGGAAAATGTGAGGTTGTCCACTTCAGTGAAAATGATAAAATAGCAGGATATGTTTGTGCATCACAAAAAGTTAGCATGCATTAAGTCAAGGAAGGCAAATGGAACATTCACCTCTATTGCAATGGGGGTGGAGTATAAAAGTTGAGGGATCTTGCTGCAATAACACAGGGCATTGGTGAGACCGCACCTAAAGTACTTTAGGTCTCCTTATTTAAGGAGGAAAATATTTTCATTGGAGGCAGTTCAGAGAAGATTCACTCAGCTGATTCCTGGGATGAAGGGGTTGTCTTTTGAGGAAAGGTTGAGCAGGGTGGGCCTATACTCACTGGAGTATAGAAGAATGAGGGGTGATCTAATTGAAACATTTCAGATTCTGAGAGAGATTGACAGGGTAGATGCTGAGAGGATGTTTCACCTTGTGGGGGAAACCAGAACTAAGAGAACTTTGAAATAAATGGTCTCCCATTTAAGATGAAGATAAAGAGGAATTTATTCTCTCAGAGTTCACAAATCTTTGGGCTTCTCTGCCCCAGAGAGCAATGGATGCTGGTTCAATGAATATATTCAAAGTTGAACTAAACAGGTTTTTGATCTACAAAGGAGTCAAGGATGTTTGTATGGATTTCAGCAAAGCCTTTGACAAGGTCCCACATGGGAGACTTATAAAGAAGGTAAATGCACATGGGATACAGGGTAATTTGATAAGGTGGATTCAAAATTAGCTTAGTTGTAGGAGACAGAGGGTGACGACAGAAGGCTGCTTTAGTGACTGGAAGCCCGTGTCCAGTGGCGTACCACAGAGATTTGTGCTGGGTCCCTTATTATTTGTCATTTATATAAACGACATAGATGACTATTTGGGGGGTAGGGTTATTAAGTTTGTGGATGACACAAAGATTGGCTGGGTGGTTAACAGTGAGGTTGAGTGTCTTGGGCTACAGGAAGATATAGACAGGATGGTCAAATGGGCAGATAAGTGGCAGATGGAATTTAACCTGAAAAGTGAGAGGTGATACATTTTGGAAGGAGTAATTTGACAAGAAAGTATTCAATGAACGGCATGAGACTAGGAAGTTCTGAGGAACAAAGGGACCTTGGTGTGTGTGTGTTCATAGATCTCTGAAGGCGGAGGGGCATGTTAGTGGAGTGGTGAAAAAGGAATATGGGACACTTGCCTTTATCAATCAAGGCTAGATTACAAAAGTAGAGAGGTCAAGTTGGAGTTGTATAGAACCTTGGTGAGGCCACAGCTGGAGTGCTGTATGCAGTTCTGGTCACCACATTATAGGAAGGATGTGATTGCACTGGAGGGGGTGCAGAGGAGATTCACCAGGATGTTGCCTGGGATGAAACATTTAAGTTATGAAGAGAGGTTGGATAGACTTGGGTTGGTTTTGTTGGAGCAGAGAAGACTGAGGGGGCGACCTGATCGAGGTGTACAAGATTGTGAGGGGCATGGACAGGGTGGAGAGGGAGCAGCTGTTCCCCTTAGTTTAAGGGTCAGTCCTGAGGAGACATAAGTTCAAGGTGTGGGGCAGGAGGTTTAGGGGGGATGCGAGGAAAAACTTTTTTACTCAGAGGGTGGTGACGCTCTGAAATGCGCTGCATGGGAGGGTGGTGGAGGCGGGTTGCCTCACATCCTTTAAAAAGTATCTGGATGAGCACTTGGCATGTCATAACGTTCAAGGCAATGGGCCAAGTGCTGGTAAATGGGATTAGGTAGATAGGTCAGCTGTTTCTCACGTGTCGGTGCAGACTTGATGGGCCGAAGGGCCTCTTTCGCACTGTGTGATTCTGTGATTGTTTGTGGGGAGGGGTAGGGGCTGGAGGGCTTGGAGATAGGTAGGAAAGTGGAGTTATGGCCGCAGTCAGATCAGCCATGATCGTATTGATTAGTAGAGCAGGCTCACTGAGTCAAATGACCTACTCCTGCTCCTATTACTTATGTTCTTATATCTAAAGAATGGTCACTTCAACAGATTTTGGTGCCTTTGATGCTTTTCTCCAAGGCAGAGTCAATGCCTTCAGGACAGGAGAAAATTGGTGGAGAAAATCAGGCAAGGAAAAATTTCATTTTATACTGAGAAATGAACCAGCTCATTTTTAACTATCTGATTTATTTTGAAAAGAGGCTTCGATGACGAGATTCTCTTAAACTGCTGGCGGTATCAGGTTATTTGCCACATCCACTCATGGCACATACATTGTGGTTACGCAGTGATCCAATTTAACACATTCACCTCTTCCAGTTAAGGAGATGTAAAGTTAAGGGACAACAAATAGAGGACAGCCCATGGGTATTATCATGATATGATATCTATACAAGAAATGAACAGCGTTTCTGAAGTTCTGTCGAAGGGTCATGAGGACTCGAAACGTCAACTCTTTTCTTCTCCGCCGATGCTGCCAGACCTGCTGAGTTTTTCCAGGTAATTCTGTTTTTGTTTAGCGTTTCTGAATGTGTTCTGATGAAGAATCGACAAATTGTAGAAATCTTGCAACACAATACCATCCACAGACTACTATTTTACAAGGGAGTTGGAGAGAAACAGTACTATTTATTTTATGGAAGCAGGATATTACATATATAGTACATACATAATCTTTAATTCTAGCTTTGGTATTGTATAAATCGAGCAGATAAACAACAAGAGGGCTCAGATTCTAGACAGCCCCATCAAACTGTAGTCTGGAGATACATTCACTGTGTATGCAGTTCACGTCAACACAATCTGGAGTGACAACGGTTAAGAAAAAAAAAGAGTTCACCAATTCCTTGGCTCAGCCTCGTACAAGCCTCTGGGCACTGTGTGAAGATTAAAACCAGCCAATCTGGAGTATTTACATAAAACTGCCAGAGGGAGACTCGGCTATAATCTGAAACACTTCTAACTCGTCAATGTATACAGGGGGTTGATAAAGGTCACTAAGCCATTGCAGCACATGCAATCCTTCACAGGATGACTGAAACTAAATCCTACTGAACACCAACTGTTCACAGGCAACAGCTTCCTTCGCTTTTAAGAAAACACACACACATATCTCAGATCGGACTTTTTTGATATAAAGCTCACAGCAAAACATCAAAGGTGTACCAAAGCTGTACAGTCGCATCAAATTGAAAGATAACTGTGCTTCAGATGAGCTTAGGGTAGAGATATTTTTAGCTTGCAATGGGGCGAGAGAAAAAGAACAGAGAGGAAGAGAGAAAAAAAAACTTGCATTTATATCCTGCCTTCACAGCCTCAGGGTATCTCAAAGTGCTTTACAAAGGTGCAGTCATTGTTGTAAAGTAGGAAACCACTGTCAGAAACTAAAGGCAGCTAAAGTTAGCAATACTGCCATGGGTTAATGGAGAAGAAAATGGAATCGGATTCTCATTCCTGATTATTACATATTAACAGCAGCTGGAGATGCACGAGTGTGGCTTTGGAAAGAATCACACCCAGGTCTTACATGGAAGATAGTCCTCCCAATGATCACAAGCTGCAGCTCACAAAGGCAACCCACCATGCAACTGTACCTCAAATAAGAACAGAATCACATTTGCAAAAAAGAGAGAAACCACACATAGCTGCAAAATTGATAATTCACACATGCCAAGTATTGTATGACTCCTGTACATATCAGGGTCAATCCTGTACATGTACAGTACATACTAGGTTAAAAGGAACAAATCACTCATGCTTTGAAATATCTACCATACATCTTATTGCCAACTACTTGACAAATATGCTACAGTCTGGGTAAATTGTATTCCCAGTGGAAGACTGCACGCAGCTGAATTGTTTATGGGTCAACAGGAATCTAGAATGGAATTGCTTGAAATCTTTTCACGGACTGATCGGATTATCATCCACTTGCTGCAGACCTCAATTTTCTTTTTTTGTTAAAATTAATTTAATCCTAGTTGGGTTGCTTCTAGACAAATTCCTTTGCAAGGCAAAAAAAAATCACCTCATTCATCATGTAAAAAAAAATCCCTGAACCAATGCATTATTCTCGGTGAAGGGATGGTCAAGGCACCATGAAGGGCAGAAAAACAGGAAAATGTCAAGGAAAAGTTAAATTAAAAACAAAACTGCAAACCATGAAACAAAGGTAGGCTCTGTATTGCCGGAGCATTTTGCAAGACATTTGAACCTGGAAGCAGCTGCTGTGTGACCAGCAGCCTGCCGTGTGCTGGCACAATGAGGTTAGCTTCTGTGTGCCCTGAATTGCAAGCAGCTGTTTGTCATTTTGATTCAGCCGAAGGGATAACCCTGTCTGCCTCCACATTCACCTGTAGCAGCCAATCTATTCTCCCGAGTGGCTGCAAGTAACCTGCTTTCCAGAACAGAAAACTACATCGCTTTTTCTAATTATTTGGACATCCCAATCTTTAAACCCTAATCTCGGGCACGCAGCTCACTACAGATTTTGTTGTCACCCCGCCCCCCAAAAAAGTCCATTCAAATGCGCATGCTCAGTACATTTTCTCTCAGCTTTGATCTGAAGCAATTATACAAATCTTTTGCAATGGTCTGTGTGGGCGTGGGAGAAAGAGGAAAGGTTTAAAACCAGTCAGCTTCAACAGAACTGGACTCACCTAGGTTAAAGCGCAGTTTGTGATTTTGAGGGATAATGCTGAAAATTTAAGGATGGTTAAAAACAATGCTTCCTGCTTTCACATTTTACTTCTTCCTTTTTTTTTGAAAGTGCCAACTCATTCCATGGGCCATGCAGCCCTCTGGGGCCTCATCCGACCCTTCATTATGGCTGCCAACCCTATGGGAATTAAAAAATAATCTCCAGGATGCTGCTGCAAACCTACTGGAAAAGTCTTCAGGGCAATAAAAAGTTGTGTTTTAAAAAAAAACTTTTTGAACATTTACGTTTGTAGTGTGAATCAATCATAGATTAATTAGCTTACAAATAATCTTTTTACTCATTTCACCAGTAATTGTCTTATTGCCTGCACTAATATGATAACCTACATAATTTCAGATATGCGGCATTTTGAGTAATTTTAAAGTGTAAACTGCATGTCTGCAAAAGGAACTATTAAAAGTCCACTGTACAGACAAACAGATAATTTTTAGGGAATTGTTCACTGGTTTTAGCTTTCAGGCTCAAATGGCCATTGTCAAGCTGCAAATCATCGCAATGAATGTACGTTAGATTAACCGAGCTAAAAATGGCAAGGCTCAAAAGGGCTGAAAAACAGGATACCTCTGCAAGATGTTAATGGGGAAACTGTGAAGTGGGAAAAGACTGCATTCAGAGAGGCACAACAGCGTAGTAGGAAAGAATGGTTGGATCCATCAGATCAGATGGTCAAGGAAGAGGAGAACAAAGGAGAGGTTTCTAATGAAAAATGGAGAGATAGGTGGCAACTGACTGCAGTGGCTCCAGAAGGCGGCTCACCATCACCTTCTCAAGGGTAATTAGGGGTGGACAATAAATGCTGACCTAACCAATAGCACCCACATCCCATGAATGAATAAAAACAATTGAACAAGTATCTTATCTTGAGTAAGTAATATGATACTGGCTAGAGTCTAACACATCTCAGGTTATGTATTGCTGAAAAAAAGAGACATGCTATCTAAGCATTTCGTCTTACACTCGTCAGGATGGATCGCAAGTGGACTCTGATTGGCAGAGGCATTGCCATGGAGAGTGCAGCAGGAAATAGTTAACTGCCAAGCTGTTGTTCAAATTCAAACCAGGCAGTTAACTCTGACTGGTCAAGGGACCAGAGAATGGCTGCCCCCGCCCCCCAAGCTTTTGTTTAGCTGAAAAAGCCCAATACGTGGTCATACTCCTTCTGTGGCAGTTAAACGTTCCCTGTTATATTCTCCAAGGCAACGCCTCTACCAATCAGAGTCCATTTGCCAATCAATCGGCATTCTCTTCTCATGCAGTATAAATTATTGTTGCTTTTAATGTTGGTAATCTTTCAATCTGTCCTGATGAGTGGGTCACCCATTTAAGACAGAAATTAGAATTTTTTTTCTCTCAGGGGATGGTGAATCTTTGGAACTCTCTTCCTCAAAAGGCGGTGGAAGTAGAGTCTTTGAATATTTTTAAGGCAGAGCTAGATAGAGCTAGATAAAAGGGTGAAAGGTTATCGAGGGTAGACAGGAATTTGAGGTTGAGGTTACAATGAGATCAGACATGATCTTATTGAATGGCGGAGCCGGTGCAAGGGGCCTACTCCTGCTCCTAATTCATATGTTTTATGTAAAACAAAAAGCTTAGAGAGTATGTCTCTTTTCAGCAATACTCAAGTTCTATACTACTAAACGACAATTTATCTGACTATATTAACAATACAGAGAAGAGAATGGCAAGGGGACATGTCGTGCCACTCACCTAGTGGCTTTATAAGAAAAATCTGATGTTTGGAACTGTAAATTGCTGCCTAAACACTGTAATGTGTGATAACAAAAGAGATTTATCATAATCATTGGTGTCAGGAAAAAACGTGTTTACATGAGTTATAAAAATATTAAACATGGGGAGGGGTTGGAAGAAAGTTGCTTGACAGCCAAGAATCATCCAATCAGGTGACGAGAGTCTGTTCACTTTCCGATCGATATGTTAAGTGACAAATGGTGAGAGTGTGGGGCAGGGCTGCTAGAGGTAGGTCAGGAGCTGAGTGGCCCTGGCGGCATCCAAACTGAGTGTCAGTTTCACACATTGTACCTTTGATTTGGTCAATTTTGTCCAGTTGTACTTAAATGTCCATGACAATTAAGTCTAACAAATCTACACACCTTGGTAACAGGGCTGGAATCACAAAGGATGCATAGAGGACTGAAAGCTTTCGGAATCTACCAGTGCCACTTTGGAGGGATTCTCTTGTCTGCTTTAACTTGAATAACTATCCAGCAATATTATTTTGGTCTATAATTAATATTTGTTTTCAATTTTATAAAGCTAAAAGCCCACAAAACTCCCTGAGTAAACAAACAGGCTTCAGAACTGCTATCTCAACAGATGTCTAGACTGAATGCATAAAAGCAATGGGAAAAGATTAGACATTTACACTTGGTTATCATGCTAGGCTACCCTTTCAATAGTGTCAAAGTCCTCTCCCTTTTTATTCATTAAATTAACATTCTTAACTCATTAGAAAACTTTTTCACGTTTACACTGTTGATCTTTTACTTTCAGCTTTGCAGTCAATAGAAGTAACAATCTGGCAAGCACATTGGGCTGAATTTTGCCATCGTGAAGCAGGGGGTGGGGCCCGCTTGCCGACTCACAAAATGACGCGGGATGACGTTGGGGGGAACTCCCGACATCATCCCACCCCATTTAAATCTTCAGGAAGGCGGGTCCACAGCAAAATCAGCAAATTGAGGCCATTGACAGGATCATTAAAACAATTAAAGGACCTGCCGGGCAGACCAGGAACCCCAGCGGGGGATAGAAAAAACATGAAACCTCATCTACTGGCGGGATGAGGTTTCGTGTAGGGTTTAAAAAAGTTTAATAAAGTTTTAGTGAAATTTATTAACATGTCCCATCTCGTGTGACATTGTCACATGAGGGGGACATGTTAAGGTTTTTTTTTTCTATTTTTAATGTTTGTACAGCTTTCAGCGATCTCCCTGAGGCAGCACTTAGCCTCAGGGAGATGTGCGCTCTTTCGTGCGCATGTGCAAAAGAGCGCACTTTTGCATTTGGGGAATTCCCCCCCCCCCACCCCCGCTGGGTGGGCCTTAATTGGCCCACCCACTTAAAAAGGCGGTGGGGCCCGCTTCTCCGGCAGGGATCGGCTCCCCACCCGCTGGAGATTGGGTTGGGCCCACCCAACCGGTAGGCAGAAAATTCTGCCCATTGTTTAAGGGGCTGTCCGAGGGTATTGTGATCCCAGCTGATATTACTACAAGAAACGTCAGATCCCAGGGTGGAACCTGGCTTGATAGATCCTAACTTTTATTTTTTGTTTAGAAACGTGGAGATTGGCTACTGAACAGAGTTACAGGAGTCAGCTGATGAACTTTTAACAGAAAAAACATTTATTACACAAGAAAAGATGAACAATATTACAATACTCCTTCATCCACAACTATGATTTTGCAGATTCAAAAGGATAACACAAGTTACAAATTCTAACTTATATTCTCTCATGTTCCCAATAGGTACACAGTCCATGTAAACCAATAAGCAACCTGTGGTCAGACACACCACACTCTGAAACTAAGTGACCGACGCTAACCCAGATGCTATGGATGTCCAATCAACTCCCCCCAGACTCTTGTCACATCATGTGCCAACCGGTTTCACTGAACTCCATTTTTCACACGAAGGTTCCTAATCTCCACCCTCGAAGAACTTGCTTTGGAATCCTCTCCCAAATGACACTTTCTCCACAAGGGCCCACCTCCAAGGTTTTGAACTCTCCTCCCAGTGTTCCTCTCCCTGGATCTCACCACGTGCATTCAAGCTTTGACTTCCATGCACTTTCCCTCAGGGTAATAAACGTTCGGCTGTCTCCTTGGGTTTTCTGGCTTCTCGCAAGCCTATTTTGCTTTTAGTCTACATCCTGCAGCTTTCTCCCTTTAAGCTTGAAGCCTTCCTCTCTGCACCTTACTTTCACTTGCACTGAACAGGGTCTTGGTTCCAAATTCCTGTCCTTGTCCTTTGACTTAACATAAAGCGCTTCTTGGGTCTTTCCCTTTTTCCTTTAGTGCCTGCTCCTTACAGTTCCCCCTCCCAGTAGACTGCTGACAACTTGGTTTCTCCCTTGAGATCCAGAACGCACTTGACATTCACTGTTACTTTAAGTTTACAGCAACTCATCTAAGGTTCTTAGGTTTATTTACCTCAGCAGTCTGCCAATATGTCAGCTAAAGAGATACTTAAACTGCACCCTTCACCTTAGAGCAGAATGACCAACTGAACTCAAACTGCTTTCAGTTTCTCTATGTCTGTGGGTCCCCCTCTCTGGACCCCTGTTGCTAGGCAACAGCACAGTTTTTCTACCTTGTATTTGTTTTAACTTCCCTTCAAGAGTCTTAAAACCTTATTAGAATGCAGGCATCTTTTAAAGTGAAACTTGTTATGATCCCGGCTGAGGATACTCCTGCATAAGGCTGATCCTAGAGTGGAACCCAGTGTGATAAGTCCTAACTTTTATTTGTTTGTTTAGATACATGGAGAGTAGCTACTGAACAGAGTCACAGGAGTCAGCTGATGAACTTTTAATGAAAGAATAAAACATTTATTCAACAAAAAAAATGAACTATATTGCAATATTCCTTCACCCACAACCATACTTTTACAGATATAGACAGATTTGTAAGGGTAACACAAGTTACAAAAGCTATCTTATACTCTAATGTTCACAATAAATACACAGTCCATGTAAACCATTAGGCACCCTGTAGTCAGACACACCACACTCTGAAACCAAGTGACAAATGCCACCTCAACCAGATGCCATGGATCTCTCCTCAACTCCCCCCAGATGCTTGTCACACCTTGAACCAACCAGTCTCACTTAACACCGTAATTCACACGAGGGTTTCCAATCTGCACTCTCCAAGACCTCGCCTTAGGATCTTCTCCTAAACTGACGCTTTCTCTCAGGTGCCTTCCGCAAGGGTTCACCTCCAGGGTTTCAAACTCTCCTTCCAACGTTCCTCTTCCCATGCATTCAAGTTGTCTTCCACGCACTCGCTCTCACTGACTCAGCTGTCAACAGTACGCATGCTTCACATGCCAATAGCAAAGAGTTGCAGATCTTCAGTTGTCTCTTTGGACCCTCTTGCCTCTTACAAACTGTTCTCCCTTTAGATCTGCTTTCTGCAGCTTGAAACTTTAAACTTGAAGCCTTTCTCTCTGCCCCGCAATCTTTTAACTTCACTTAACAGGGCCTTTTCCAGGTTCCTGTCCTTCATTTGACAAGAAGGTCTTCTTTTGACTTTCCCCTGTTTGCATCTGACTCTTTTGGCCTTGGAATCTTTTGATTCTTTTAGAGAAATCTGCAGCCCCCTCTCCCAGTGTTCAGTCTCTCTGGGGTCTTGGCTTCAAACTGAAACTTAAAACTGTTGTTTCTTTAGTTTTGTGTGTCTGTGGGGGGGACCTGCCTTTCTGGACGCCCGTTGCTAGGCAACAGCCCAATTCTTCTTGTTTGTTTACCTTAACTTACAGCTGTAAAAAACCTCAATCAAAATGCAAGCACTCTTTTAGTGAAACTAAAACTCAATTTGACCTTTCTCAACACAGATACAGAAATACAAATGAAACTTAAACTTTAAAGCTAAAACTCATTTCTAACACCTACAAATACCGATATAACTTACTTAGACTATATCTAATTCCTAACAAGTGGTAATTACAACTTCCAATCACAACACTGTCATAATTCACCTTACTGAATACAGATACAACTCATGCTCCAGCATTTAATGATTAACTGTAAAGGAGGCAAAACTATTTTATTTACATCCTCTTACCTCCTGCCTCTATTTGGTCCCGATTGAAAATCTGGCCTTTTGTGTGTTTACTTTTCACCTCATCATTTTAAAAACAGTGTAGGTGTGTGTTTTTTTTTAATTATAACATGTTCTTTCTTACTTGGTCACTGTTTATTGGTTATCTGTGAAAATGGTTGTGTAAAAGTGCCAACTTCAGCAACTTCAGCATTGTAGGAATGCCAGCAGCAACATAGGGAGAGGGAAGCTGTCATCTTAGTCAGATCAGCTAATAACCACACTAAGCCAGTAGGAGAAAGCAAGACCTATCCAATAGTGAGCTGCTCCAATATTATGTGTCACCGCAGGGTGCAAGCAGCATTCAAACATGTTCTGAATGGAGAGTTGTCTTGTGTGTGCCAGCATCCTCCACAATCACTCTTACGAAGTCAAATTATTGCTCACAATAGCAGGCCAAACGCCTACTAGCTGATCTCAGATATGGTATCTCTGGTAAATTCATATCCGACTTCTAAATTTTGGGAAAGCAGAAAGACAGCAAAGTTTCACACTGGATGGCGATGGATGTTTAAGTTTACAACCAAACACACAAAGGGCTGGATTTTCATGGTCCCAATCGGTTACAAATGGAGGCAGGAGGTAAGAGGTAAATAAAATAGTTTCACCTCCTTTACAGTTAATCATTAAATATTAAGTATACAAACACATGAAATGCATTTACCCCTATTGACTGTAACACATGTTCTACCAAAACTCAAAACAAGGCAACCAATTTGCACACAAAGGGTGGAATCGTCCCAGATTTACACTCAATGCAGCAGTGGGTGAGAAAAAGATCATTTTACCCACTGGCTGCAATGCCAGGTTTTCGTGCCGCATCATCCCAAACCCACCTCATAAATCATGCATTCCCGGGAAACAAGCCACATCGCTGGCGGGGCGTCCTCTGATTCACCCGCCCAGCTGTCACCTCAGTCCTTCCGTAAACCAGGTGCCATGCTCAGAGGCTGCCCCAGCAAAGAGCTAGCACTCTTCAAGGGATAGGAAGTTGCTACGAACTGCTTCCAAAGGGAGGAAACATGCTGCCCTGAGATTTAGCAACGCCTCTCTTGAGCACCTACTGGACGCAGTGGAGGCCTGCTGCAATGTCCTCTACCCCTGCTCTGGGCGAAGGCCAGCATGCAAGATCACCAATCCAATCTGGGAGGCAGTGGCAGCTGTAATCAGTGCCAACACCCTGCAAAAGGGAACAGCCACCCAGTGCAGAAAGAGGATAAATAGTCTTATCTGTTCCGCCAGGGTAAGTCACTCTTCTAATCACTCTCAACTTGCATACTCACAAACCCATCACACATCCACAGGGATCTCACCCCTCAAGGGGCAACACCATTAACTCTCTCACATACCCTCACATCTCCATTAGGTTCGTATTCTCTGAAGGTCATGCCCTCATCCTATCCATGGCTCTGCTCACCAAACAAATGTTTCATGCAGTGCCATGTGTCCTGCTCACACTCTCTCCATTCGTCTTCATGCAGGAGAAGTTGTCTCACAGCAACAGGGAGAGGTTGGAGACCAGGGGTGAAGTGGCCCACATCAGGCCCCCCACTCACTTTGAGGAGCGTGCCATCGTGCTGACTGGTCAGTCCCTCAGCTCCATCCATGTCCTCAACTCCAGCTAAGAGGACACCTCCTCCATTGAAGAGCTGAACATAAGCAGCTTTGAAGACCTGTCACCTACACCTTCCATCAGTGCAGAGACATACACCTCAGTGGGACCTAGATCTAGAGCAAGCTTGGTTTCACAATCTGATGGTCACCGCACAGGCACAGGATCGCAGAAGGAGGAGGCAGGTTCAGCTGAGCTCCAGGGCATTCGGAGTACTGCTGCTGTAGAGGCATCAATGACGTCCGAGTCAGCTGACAAGTGTCTGGATTCAGCCTTCCAGCTCATTGTGGAGAGTCAGCAGAAGGCAGGGGAGCATCGCGCAAAGCTGTTGGAAGCCCTCAACAGAGCAGCACGTGAGTCAGAGGAGTGTATCCACCTGCTCTCTGATGCAGTGGTGCCCACATGTGGGTGTATGGAGGTCTCCATGGGAAGGATGGTGGATCCCATGGAGGCCCTGGTCCAGCAGAACTTGGAGATGCACGCGGACCTGCACGCCATCGTGGTACCCATGGGTGAGTTCCTGCAATGGCAAAACGAGGGGGAAATGGGGCATCTTGACGTCCTTCCAGGTGCTTCTTCTCTTCAAGGACTCAGGCTGGGGTCCCCGGGCATCTCAGAGGCTGTCCTCTCCCTCCAAGTCCCTTTGCCTATGACCCCTCAGCCTCATCCTCTGTCACAGTGGAGGGAACAGTTGGCCAAAAGGAGGGCAGCCAAAGCAAGCTGGGGCCCTCAAAACCTCAGATCTCCAGAGGACCCATGTCAACGTCTTCAGAGGCAAAAGGGCCAACCATTGCATAGGCCGTCTCCATCCCTGCTGCAGATGTCAGGACAGCAACTAGGAGTGGTGGGCCTAGAAAAGTTCTGATCACAAGTGGTTGCACGGGTGAACACATTTTGTCACTTTATAATGTGGAAATATATTTACATTCACTGAATAATGTGCAATGGTGTCCTTCAGCTTCATTTACAGGCTTTGTAAGTCATCCCCATGCATCCCCTCCACTAACAGTTCAGCTGCACGCAGCCAGCCCATGAGTGATTCTGGAAGGAGTGCGTGTATGTGTGTGTGTGTGGTAAGGCCTTTCGGAGCCTCGTGCAAGCACTCTCCCACACACGCAGATCCTTCCTCCATCACACTCATCTCACTATACCGAGCATTTTCAATGCTGCCTGCTGGGATTCTCTTTCAGTTGTCCATCTGAGCTGGCCTGCATCGCCACCCACTCACTCATTGCACTCCCATGCAACACCTGTTCCCGCCCAACACAAGGCTCCTTTCACTTTCGATTTTGCAAGATGGTTGTAGCGAAGTATGTCTTGAGTTCCCCCGTCTTTTCCCCTCCCCTAGCCACCGATGACCTTTCCCCCATCACTGTTGACCCCCCTGGCATCACCTACCACCTCCCCACCGTCACCTACCAGCCACAACCCTTTTCTTCCTGGAATGTCCAGGTGAATATGCATGTTCCCTATCTTCCCAAGAATCCCACCCACATACACGGTGACATCTCCAATATCCTCCTTCCCACCCCCAGGGTCTGTGTCTGTGTCCAAGTCCTCACCAACCACCCTCTCTGTCCCTTCTACCACTACCATCGTACCCTCACCCTCACCCTACCTGCTCACTCTGTCTTATCTCATTCTCACCATTCTCTCCTACCACACCCACACTCATTTCACTCCCTAGGAGGCAGTCATCAACTCAACAAGCCCCTCCCTTGAACGTTTACCTGGACATCTCCCCCTTACTCCTTCCTCCACCCTTACTCATTCCTCCCCTCAACTCCTTCCCCCCGTGAACTCCTTCCTCCCCCCCCCAAGTCCTGCTCCCTCCAAATTCCCTTACACCTACCTCTCCCCTTATACCTGCCTCCTCAATCATCACATTCTCCGCATTGCATCCTCCTTCCCCCCTACTTCCTCCTCCCCCAACCTCACCCTCACCCCCCACGCCCCAACCTCACCCATACAACCTGCCCCTCTTCCCCTCCACCACCACCTGTACACCTTCCTCTCCCAGTCAAACCTAGACCTTTTTCTCCCATCCTGGCTGGTACACCTTTCTCTCCACCCCCTTGACAATCATTCATTGTAGCAGACAATGCCCAAGACACTGGTATCCCAAAGCAGACCTCAGACAACAACGGTGACCTTCCACCTTCCATGAGCTGCTTTGTGACAGAGCCATGTCCATCAAGATCCACCCAGCATGTGATGCACATGTTCCTCCAGGGTCCGGTAGCTGTACGGCTCCAGTATGTTCTGCTCCTCAAATGTCCGTGATGTGAGCAAGGAGATAACAACATAAGAAATAGGAACAGGAGTAGATCATTCAGCCCCTCAAGCCTGGTCCGCCATTCAATAAAGTCAAGGTTGATCTTCTCATGTTTCGATTTTCACATTGCCACCTAACCCCAATAACCTTTGATTCCCTTGCCTAACAAGAATCTATCTACCTCTGCCTTAAAACTATTCAATGACCCTGCTTCTACCACCTTCTGAGGCAGAGTTCCAAAGTCGCACAGCCCTTAGAGAAAAAAATTCTCCTCATCTCTGTCCTAAAAGGGCAACCCCTAATTTTAAAACTGCCCCCTAGTTCTGGACTCACTCACAAGAGGAAACATCCTTTCAACTTCCAACTTGTCAAGGCTGTTGAGGATCTTGTATACTTCAGTCAAATCACCCCTCACTCTTCTAAGTTCCAGTGGAAACAACCCCAGTCTGTCCAACCTTTCCTCATAAGTCAACCCACTCATTCCACATATCAATCTAGTAAACCTCCTTTGAACCACCTCCAATGCATTTACATCCTTCCTTAAATAAGGTTTCCAAAACTGCACACAGTATTCGAGGAGTGGTCTCACCAATGCCCTGCATAAAGGAGAGCATTCCATAAGCCTTCTTAATTACTTGCTGAACTTGACGCTAAGTCCCAACTTCTGCATGTCACACTTGTCAAGATGTGTTCTGAACCGGCATGTTTCCCCCCCTACCCCCACCACATGAAATTTACCGCCCACGTCGGCAGATGAATCTGGTGGGCAGGGCTTATAATTAGGTACAGATGTTTAAAACAATGCTCTCGTCATGTGGCGGCGGTAAAGGTGGCTGGCCATCGACAGACGGAGCAGATGATTGCAAACGCGTTTCACGACGGCATGAAATCAATTTTTGGCCTTTCCACCATATTGTCCACTCACGCCCACCATGATGCCCAACGCCAACAGGGACGGAAAATTCCGTCCAAAGTCTTGTAAACTGCAAAAATGAGGAGTGGCCTATTTTGTCTGATCATTGAGGAATGAATATTGTCCAGAACACCAGGAAAACATCAGAATCTTATCCAAGTAGGGTCATGGGATTGTTATGTCCACCTGAAGATGGGGACTTCGGCAATGGTCAGAATCTTGTGCTCTCGCTGGTGGCGAACTTGGATTCAGGGAGGGCATTTACTTAGGTGGGATAGTGGCATACCGGAATCACGTCGCACCACCTCCTCCAGAACTCAGTTCTGGGCAAAAAGGTCAAAAATGGGCCGTTCTGCCTTGCCACTAATTGAGATGCTTAAGAGGCCAGCTTCAGGCAAGCCTGTCACCATGCAGCATGTATGAGCTTTATGGCCAGCTCACCAGTAGTAGAGTGGGGATTGGGGGGAGTCCCTCCAGCAAAGGCAATCAGTGCCTGATCGAGGGACTGGACATCAGGAAGGGTGGGGATGGGGCCTGCTGAAAGCCATCTTCCTGCCCTTGCTGCCTGTCATGAAGCTAATAATGTATATAATATTTTGGGAAATATTTTTCTTTCAAAATAGAGTTTTAGTCTGCGAATATGTCTTAATTGGATTAAAGCCAGCTAGTCTGGGTGTTTTGATATGTACTAGTTTTGATAAATAAGAGAGATAACGGGCATTTGCATTTTTTGAATCGAGCATTCAAGAAGTGAGGTGAAAATTGATGCCTTTCCAGCAACTACCAAGCAATATGTTTATACTACTAATAAAATTGGTATTATGAAAGGGGTTTCATTGTATCAACAACCTCTTTGAACTTCACCTTTTAACAATGAGAATTAACATTCAATAGGGCTGGTAGGTACTTCAGTAGTTTTCGGGTGTGCAGGCAGAGGCAATGTAAGATCAGAAGGCAGCTGCAACTGACTCCATAGTGAAAAGAACCTCATTTTGAACTCATAAGGTGAAAATGTGTTGCCTGGTGTTTGGTTAAATCTATGGGTTGCTGTTGCCTTAATGGACATTAGTTTGGGAGTTTGTTAAATGTTATGATAGTAGTAATTTGTAGCCATGTGTACACATATTTTAACCTGTGTAAATTAATAAAATGTTTCATTTAGTTTAATTTAAAACCTTGAGAACTAGTGGTCTGATTCCTGAGTTTAAAGTCGCATCTCAAACATAACACTTAAAATTATGACAGTTGTTTAAAGTTTCCTCCTAGGATTTTTAAATAACTCTGCTTTACCAACTGCATCAGTCATAACACTGCCGAACCCCCAGAACCACAACCCTGTGAAAACACTATCCCCACCCCCAGCACTGCCCCCCCCACCACGATCACATTACTTACCTGTGGCATGGTTGCTCTGTGATCCTGGGACTCCTGTGCCTGTCATTCCAGCAGCAGCAGCAGCCACAGCCTCCCCAGTGGTACTACTGAGCACAACAGCTGCTGGCCTCGAATTGGTCAGCAACTCTCAGAGGCGTGACGTCTGCCTCTGGGGTCTTGATCTCAGGGGAAAGCACTGCCTGATTGGTGTGTGATTCGACAGGCCTTTCCAAAAAGAGATAGCATAGATCTCTCACCAGCTCTCCAGCTGGCAGGCGAGACCCTCGACCCCTCAACAGGATTCTGCCCAAAGTAACACTTGCTTCAGTACTGCACTGATTATCAACCCAGATAATAGGTCAAGACTCAAGTCTTTTTCCAGGCTGTACCCTTCATAGGAAATGTTCTCTAAATATCCATCCTTATTGTTGAAAATACATTGGCTGGGATTTCCTGTGCACACTGGTGTTAGGCGTATTCAGTGGCACAAGCAGACAATATGACGTGATCTGTTTCACGACGGCGTGAAACCAGCTTGTGATCGTCCACTCAGCCCACTGATGGCAGCCTGCGTTTCCCGCCATCAGGCGTTGGAAACCTCAATGTAATACATCTGCATATCATTATTAGGCCTGCCCACTGGAATCGGCCCCCCCACCCTGCTGGATCGTCAGCCCACGTTGGTGGAAAAGCATGCCGACATGTTTCACGACAGCATATAAGAGGCACTCATTCAGCGGGCTGTACTTTGAGGGGAACTCGGAGGCAAGTGCACAGTAACGGTGCACAGTACTCACCAGGGTCGCCTGTCGGGCTTCAAGCTTGAGGTGCATTGGGAAAGGAGGGGGGTAAGGGCAGCTCTGCGGTTGAGGTGACCTGGGAGGGCCACAATGGCAGCCCTGCAGTTGAAGATAGCACACAAGCATTCAGGGTGGGGGTTGGGGGGTAGAGTGGGCGAAGGAAGCAGCCACACATTAGGGACACCTATGTAAAGTGACCATTCCTCTGCAGCTGAGGCAGTTCAGGTGCAGCGATTGATATGACTGGAGTCAGGTTTCTAGCTTATCAGCTCACTCAAGCGAACCAGAGGCGTCAAAGTGCCAGCAAATGCTCCAGAGCTTTTCACCCCTCGAGCACAATCTGCAAAGTAATAAGCGTTTTAGTGGATTGCAGAACAGTTGGACGACTGCGCACGTTGTACAATCTCCTCGCTAAAGCTGGCCATGGAGCAGTCACTGCTGGAGGTACTCAAGCCCCTTGTAATGTCAGTGCCTTGGATTGGACCAGTCTCTCCGATGGTTCAAGTTAACAGTGCTTGCAGTGCGGGTTAGGAGAATGCCTGTGCCTGAGCTGAGAGCACATCATGCAATACAATGGGCAAATCAGTCGAGCAGAGGAGGCGGAGATGCAAGGGGTTTCGGGCAGCCATGCAGTGCACTAATCTCTAGCCATCTAAGTGGTGGCCAGCACTCTCTGCGATGCATTAAGGGTCCTTCACAATTAACCAGAACAGTTTCTTAGTACACCCATGCAAACCCACTGGCTCTCTCTTTAATCCTGAAGGAGGAGTACATCAGGATCATGGAGCCTGGTGAACTAGCTGTATGCCTCGTGGCACACAGAGAGTGAAGACAATAGAGGAGAGAGTGACTGAGGTGCCTAGCTGCGCAGAGGGAGGAACAGCACCCTCAGGAAGAAGGGGCGGCTGGGGCTCCCACACACGCCATTAAAGAGCCACTGCGAGCTGTCACTGGTTGATGCTTAGTGACACCCAGGGTCTATAGACGCTGCCTTTCTTTCTTACAGATGACCGAGAACCAGTGTCATCGAGGACTGCGCATGTCTAAGGAACTGGTCAGTCACATCTGTCACTTTCTGCAGAATTTGGCGCATGGGAACATGGAACGCATCCACTGCCAGTGGCCATGGCTTTCAATTTCTAAGTCAGTGGCTCCTTTCAGGGATCCACAGGTGACCACTGTGGGATATCACAAGCCTCCACCTACAAATTCATCCATGAGGTCATGGATGCCATCTTCACAAGGGCAGCCAGGGTGCAGGTGCAATTGGATTTGCGCAGATCTCAGGTTTCCCAGAGGTGCAGGGTGCCATCGACTGCACTCACATGGCGCTCGGGTCTCCGTTACAATACAAGGTCAACTACATCAACTGCAAGGGTTTCCATTCGCTGAATGTGCAGTTGGTGTGCGACCACCAGAAACGTATCCTGCAGGTCTGCGCACGGTTTATAGGGAGTGTGCACGATTCCTACATTTTCAATAGGTCACAGATCCCTGATGTATTCAAAGGTCCACAGGAGCTGCAAGGATGGCTCCTTGGGGACAAGGGCTACCCGCAGAGGACATCGCTGATGACACCCATGTGGAGGCCTCAGACTATAGCAGATTAAAGATATAATGAGGCTCATGCTGCAACTCGGAACTTGGTGGAGCAGATCATCGAGATGCTGAAAATGAAGTTCCGGTGGCTGGACCAGTCTGGTGGAACCCTGCAATTTTGTCCACAGAAGGTGTCATGCATCGTTGTCGCCTGCTGCACCCTTTACAACCTGGCTCTGCTGTGGGGAGAGGACCTGGCTGAGGAAGAGAAGGAGGAGCTGGAGATCTCCTCAGATGAGGATGACACCAACGGAGATGAAGTGAGGAGGACCTCGAAGGCGGCAATGACAAGGATGAGGCCCTCGCACTGGCCAGACAAGGCAGGCAGGCACGCTCGGGAGGCTCTCATAGCTGATGGATTTGTGGAGGATGATGTCAAATTGCAGAGGAGGCCGCACAGATTCTCACATTGCATCTGTGAACATTTGACTCCAGTCTGGCTTATGGCAGCGTGCATACCCTCTGTGATAATGCTGCTGTCATGGAAACGCAGTGGAGATCCTAATAGTCGCTTGATTGCAGGAGGATGATGACGACGACATGCAGTGAGGACACTCCATAGATCTTCATATAGCCTCTGAGAATGTCTGACTCCTGTCTGACCTAGGGCAGCTTGCTTGCGCTCTGTGATCAGGATCATATCATAGAGACATAGTCATGAAACTTTAGAAGCACCTGATCCTCTGTCAGCCTTCAGCACCGGACCCCTTCAGGAGCACAGCGTCACTGTCACAGATATTGAAGAGATGGGACCCAGTTCCACCTTAAAGGTGCTGAGAGCACTCAGAGAGAATGACGGAACTCTGTAACGCCTGCCCTCTACATTCTGGCAGCAATGACGAGCACCGTCGAGGTGCAATATTTAGTAACGTCCAGAGAGTGTGAGGCTGGACCATCACTTTGGTCTGAAGGCTGCACAAAGCACAGGGAAGAGGCCCTGGACTGAGACACCTGCCATTATCTTGTGCAGAAAAGTTTCACATCTGAGTGACATGAACACTGTTCATCAGAACAAGGAGCCATAGGCAGGGAGGCATTCTTGGGAGTTTACTGACAATAGTGAACAGTATGTACAAGAGATTCTGAGGGGGCTTGACAGGGTAGATGTTGAGAAGATGTTTACACTAGTGGGGGAATCTCAAACTAGGGGACACTAATTTAGAACTGAGATGCGAAGGAATTTCTTCTTTCAGAGGGTAGTGAATGTCTGGAATTCCCTACCTCACAGTTATGGAGGCTAGATCACTGAAAGCATTTAAAGAGGTAGTAAATAGATTTTTGAAATATCGGGGAGTTGAGGGCTTTGAGGAGCTGGCACGAAAGAGGAGCTGAGGCCTGGGGCAGATCAGCAATGATCTTATTGAATGGTGGATAGGCTTGAGGGGCCGAATGGCCTACTGCTGCTCCTATTTCTTATGTTCTTATTAATACATGTGAACAGGCTGTGCAGCTACCTCTTCTTAACTTTCCTAACCCTGCCATTACATCTTGGTGCTCCCTGAACATCCACAGCAGAGGTGGAAGCAGCCTGCTAACTGCTACACCCTGTCTGTGATGACCTTGGTTGGCATCGTATGGGGGGCCCCGGGCAGCTGAGGTCACAGGAAGAGGGGATTCAGATGGGCCGGACACTCCCAGAGTCACCTGGATGGATTGCCCCAGGGAAATACCTGCTGAACCTCTTCCCTATAGGTGCCCAAGGGCCCCAGACTAATTCCTTGAGGAGAAGCTGTAGCTGGAGTGAGATCGAGTTGCCCAGCACCCTTCTTGCGTACACACTGTTGGAGGCTAACTATACTGTCAGCGATGGAGTTGAGCCCCGCACAGCAGCACAGGAGCGAAGTCCTGGACCAAGGCCTCCATGGCAGCCACCATTCTACCAGTGTTGGTCTCGGTGCATTTGCATGCCAGCGCTATCACCTCAGCCTGAAGGCGGACGGACTCCTCCATCGTGCCTTTCAATTTGAGGAGTGCAGCAGACATCCCTTCCTGCTGTTCCTGAGATTGCCTTTGCAGCTCCAGCAACTGTGACATGACCGAGTCCAGAGACTCATCATCTGACTCAGACTCAGCAAATTCCTGGCCTCCAGCAGTCCTCCAGTGCCACATATCTGGGAAGTCCCTTCCGTCGCCTGCTGTGGATCAGAAAATGTGACACACTCACCAGATTGTGATCCCGAGGCTATTCTAAAGCTAGGTTTCACCGAGGTGTGTGTCTCTGCGCTGGTGGAGGGTATGGGTGAGCGCTGTGATAGGACTTCAATGAAGGTGCCTTCAGATTCACCTTCAAAGGCTTCTTCAGGGCTTGGTTGGAGGCCCTGAGTCATGGACTCCATTGGCTGTTTCCCAGATGTGCCTGCAGAAGCAAGGGTGGATAATTAGTGCATGGCAGTAGCCTGTAAAACAGCACATCAGTCACAGCATGGTTGTTGGATGTTGCACTGCTGGACCCTCACTTGGTAGAGCATCGCTGACCTCACCGTCAGCACAGGACCAGTGCAGATCCTCGCTGGCCAGCTGGATGGCTCTGTTTTCAAAGTCCATGAGGAGCTTGATTTCAGGCATTCCTCCACCGGTCTGCGACCTCTCCCTGTTGTTGTTTGCTAGCTTGTCCTTCATGAATAGAGATGGAGAAAGTGTAAGCAGGATGACTGCCAGGCCAGATGATAATTATGCCTGGCATGTGTGGGTGATGAGTGGTCCCATGGATGGGACGAGGACAATGAATGTGTGAGAGAGAGTGAATGGTGATGTCCCTTGAACTGGCAGTGAGTGAGATCTCTGTGAATGTGTGATGACTGTGTGATTTGAGGGTGTGAGAAGAGTGACTTACCCTGGCGGAATGGAGGAGATCATTCAACCTCTTGCGGCACTGGGTGGCTGTCCTCTTTTGAAAGGCATTGGCTGCTGACAGCCTCCCAAGCCTGGTTGGTCACGCTGTTGCCCATCCTGTGGCCAAAGCGGGGGGCAGAGGACATCGCGGCGGCCTCCACAGCATCGAAAAGATGTTCCAGTGACTCGTTACTAAACCTGGGGGCTGCAGTCTTTTTGCCTTTCGTGGGCGTCTTCCCTGCAGCAGGGCTGGAAGCACTGAGATGTGTGCGCGCGATGGACTTGAAATATGGCACCCACTGTGCTGAAGCAGTAAGGTGATGGTGTGGCGGACGAATGAGAGCCCACCTGCTCCGGAAACGGCGTGTTTCCTGGGAATACATAAGTACTGTGGTGGATTTGGGACGATACGGTGTGAAAACCCACCATTGTGGCCGGTGGGTAAAACTAAGTGCGTGCAATCTGGGACAATTCCGCCCATTATCTTCAACACAATATTGGTATCTCCCACTCCGAATGCCTTTGTACTTAGATTTAAATGTCCAACTAGATTTTGAGATTATTGGTTCTAACTATCAGAAAAGATTGATCAAGCTGAGGATTTCTTCTCTAGAAAATAGAAGATTAAGGGTGACCTGATAGAGACCTTTAAGATTTTTAAGAAGGATTTGACAGGGTAGATGTAAAGGAGATGTTTATACTTGTGGGGGAGACCAGAACCAGAGGCCATAAAATAAGATTGTCACTAATAAATCCAATAGGGAATCAGGGAAAACAACCAAAGGGAGTGCTTGAGGCGAATAGCACAGGTGCATTTAGGAGGAAGCTAGATGAGGGAGTAAGGATTAAAAGTGCATACTGATGGGGTTAGATGAAGAAGGGTGGGGGGAGTTTGGATACAATACTAAGGAAATCAAGGGATTTCGGGATAGTACAGGAATGTGTAGCTGAAGTTGAATATCAACCATGATCTGTAAAATTAAATGGCCTGTTTTTTTCTACATCATTACAAATTAAGGTTTTACAGTATAAACACTTGGGAATTGTGTTGATGAGGCTATGGAGTCCTACCATAAATTCACTGATATTAGCAATGGTCACATTGCACCTCACAGTTCCTGGAGGCTTATAGCTTCAAATAATCATATCGTTGAAACAATGTGTTGGAAATATCTGAAACTGTAAACAGATTAGAGTGAAACACAAAGTCACAGATTTGCAAAGTGCCTTTGTATGGAACTCAATGTTCAAGTTTGCATGTTAAGCAGACAAACAGCGCAATTAGGGGATTTTTAAAATATCAAATAGGCTTCTCACTTATTACTGGGTCCAAAACTGGGTCAGAGGGCAGAGCAGGGCAGGGACGAGTAGAGGGGCAGGTGTTGAATCAGGGCTTTAGCTCTACAATCTGCTTTACCCATGTTGGAAATTAATTGGAAATGAATAATCCACTTTACAAGATACAGCAGTTGAAAAAGTGGATTCCTCTTTGGAGAAGGAAAAACAGACTCTGGGCTGGATTTTCATTTTCAAGCTGGGAGAACTGGGAGTCAGGAAAATTCCTGACTCAGCCCGCCTGCCTTGGGAGAAAGTGTCTACAAGGATGAGATTTTCAGTGCAGGGGTGTGGGTGCGGGCTGTAGTTGGGCCAGCCGGCCTGGAAAAAGGTTGGAGGCAGCCACAGGGGCTGCTGTGTGCTGAGGCAGGCTGTTTAACAGCAGGGATGTAGTGCCAAATTTTGAGATGCTAGAGCTCTAAGAAAACGTATTGGCCATGTCATTCCTAAATCTGCTATTATGTTGTTTTCCTATGTATTAATCATTTGAGTTCCCAAAGTCAGTAAAACTATGCTTTTTAAATGAAAAACATTATTGTTGGTAGGAATTTTATTTCGAACCACGTGGTATTTGAATCATTCGTCTTTAGCACAGCAAGAATTTCATTGTGCAACAGGTTAATTATTTAATTCAAGCCTATTAAAAACATGAATTACAGAAACCTTTACTTACTTCTGATTGGGGATGGTATATGAAGCTTTTCTTGATTCATATTAATAACGTAGATCTGGGTGTACAGGGCACAATGAGGAGAGATGACATAAAATGAAGGGTATAATTCTAAAGGAAATGCAGGAGCAGAGGGACCTGAGTGTATGTGTGCATAAATCATTGATGGCAGAGGGTAGGTTGAGAAAGCAGTTAATAAATTATACTGAATCCTGGGTTTTATAAATAGGGGCACAGAGTGTAAAACAAGCAAGTTATGAACCCTCACAAAACACTGGTTCAGCCTCAACGGGAAGGATGTGAAGGTTTTAGAAAGGGTGCAGAAAAGATTTACGAGAATGGTTCAGAGGATGAGAGACTTCAGTTTTGTGGAAAGATTGGCGAAGCTGGGCTGTTCTCCTTGGCGAAGAGAAGGTTATGGGGAGATTTGTTGGACATGTTCAAGATCATGAGGGGTCTGGACAGAGTAAATGGGGTGAAACTGTTCCCATCAGCAGCAGGTCAAGAACCCGAGAACCAGGGGCAACATGAAGAGAAACATCTTCATGAAACAAGTGGTTTGGATCTGGGATGCACTGCCTGAGCATGTGGTGGAGACAGATTCAATTGCGGATTTCAAAAGGCAACTGAATAATTATCTGAAGAGAAAAGATTTTACAGGGCTACAGGGATAAGGTTGGGGGGGGGGGGGGGGGTGGTGGGACTAACTGAGTTGTTGTTGCAGAGAACTGACACAAAGCGGAGAATTTTCCCCCATCAGGGGGGTTGTGCAGGGGCGAGGGCCCAATCGGCACCCCCATTTTACGTGGGCGGGCCAATTAAGGCCTGCCCAACGTGACATGCACCCAGAAACACTGAGTGCTCCTTATGCGAGCGGGGGGAGGGGGTCCCTGAGTCGACGCATGCGTGCGAAAGAGAGCAAAAATCTCCCTGAGGCACCTCTGTGATTAGGTTAACTTTTAAAAATCTAAATAATGAAAATACAAAATTTTAAGGCATGTCCCCTCATGTGAGAGTGTCACATGAGCTGGGACATGTCAATGAATTTTTATAGAAATTTTTATACAATTTATAAACACTTCATGAAACCTTATTCCGCCCTTGGATGAGGTTCCATGAAAAATGCGAAGGCCACTTGGGCTCTTTGCCTGCCCGCCAACCTTAAGGTTGGACGGGCAGCTCAGTTTATTAGCTTAATTAGTTTTTAAATGGCCCCGCCCCCACTCACCGAGCTGACAATTCCGGCCAAAGGCAATGTGCCGAATAGCCTCCTCCTACTGTAACCATTCTATGATTCTAGTATAGATACATTCAAGGAACTTGATAAACATATACGGAAGAAAGATGCTGAAGGTTACCTTGATAGTGTGATCAAAAAGGGTCGGAGGAGGCTTGTGTGGAACATAGACACCAACATAGATGTGGTGGACCTATTGGTCTGTTTCTGTGCTGTAAATTCTGTCGGCAGGGAATACAAATGCTATATTGTGTTTCACATCCTCAGGCCATCACAGCCAAGAAATCAAAGTTCAGTAGACAAATGCAGCAGGGTATTTGGGGATTTTGATGCTGCT
The DNA here is from genome assembly GCF_017639515.1 of Carcharodon carcharias. Classification (NCBI taxonomy): domain Eukaryota; kingdom Metazoa; phylum Chordata; class Chondrichthyes; order Lamniformes; family Lamnidae; genus Carcharodon; species Carcharodon carcharias. Next base: position 8,613,296 of record NC_054503.1, read on the forward strand.
TTAGATCCCAGGAAACTTGAGCTTCAAAGACCCTGAAATGCCTGTATATGAGAAAGCTGCATGCGGGGAGTTGTAAGGTCTGCATTTTTTTTTTACAGTCAGGGAGCTGTATAGGAGGGCTACTGCTGTTGCTGCTGTTGCACATTGACTCAAAGACATTCAGCACCAGCAGCGTGAAGCGTGGGATTCTGGGCCTGGCCTTCCCTCCACCACCTCTTAACCTCCCCAGGCTCCGGATTCACAACCATAGCCCAAGCTCCGGACATTCCAGTCATCTCTTACCGTCCGACCTGAACTCAAACTCCAGGAACTCATGATCAAACTTTCCTTCGTACCCCACATAATAATGCAGGTAGAAATCACTCAGATCATGGTTCCCATGCCAGCCGCCTCTGCATCACAAGTCATGCAGCCCCCATTTGTATGCGAGAGGATTTCCATCCAGTTCTGATTGTTGCCATTAATGAGCCAAATCCCACTGCATGTGCTACTCCTGGAAACAAATAGCTTCAATATTGGAGGCAGTAAGGATTAAAATCAACACCAATGTTACAGATTGAAAATCCAGTCAGACAATTAATGGAGTGGATTCCACTGACATCAGTGGAAAGAAAAATCAAGTGGGGCATATAACGAATGGCCAATCAGCAAAGGAGAGTTTACCATCCAACCTTTAAATAGTAGGTGCTAGAGGTAAAATAGGAGGTATTGGAAGTGGGGTGACACTGGAGCTGGAGGTACTAAGAAACCAATGACTCTTCCTTGGTACTAATCTTCGGGACTGTTGAACAGGCCCTATTGGTATCAAGAAGAAGACGTTGTTCCATTTTCTGGCATCTAAGTAGAGTGAAGGAAGGTTATGTTGGCCATTTGCAACATATATACCTTCTATCAGCATGGCGAGTAGCTCCTGTACCATATATGTGTGATACGTGAATGATGCATCCCCTAGTGTCACCTTATATGCAAATGTACACTATAATTGACAATCTGGTGTTTTATTAAAAAAAATTCATTCAACATTGCTAATGATGAAATAGGACAATCCTATCATTCAGATCTGCCACATCTTAAGGATGAGTAAATTTTGGGTGAGAACTAAAAAATCTGAAAGTAGACAAAGTGAAGCTCCATTTTTTGCATGCTCACGTTTTATTACGAAATACATTAAAAAATATTATTACTTACTCTGAATTTTCAGCCTTACAATAATTTCAGTAGAGGTTTCACCACTTCACATTTTTCACTACCTTCCTTCCCTACCCAGTATCGTTCTCACGAAGTTTATATCAATGCATCTTTTGTGACTGATTTCACTTCATTAGCAAAGTTTTGTACTGTTGTCAGGAAAGAGACTGGATTTGGACAGGCTGAGTTGATCCAAGAGCTCTTTGAGTTAAAGACGGGCGTCTAAAAACCGCAGGCAGTGGTGGTGACCATTCGTTATGGTCCCTATGAATCATGCAGGAATGCAGGGTGTTGGATTAAAGAACTCGCCATTAAAGCCTTTAAATAGGAGATATCGGAGCAGCGCTCCAATATGCTCCAGCAGCACTACACTCCTGTTTAAAGGCCTGCCTTGGTGCTGTGGGACTTTGACCCAGTTATAATCAATACAGAAAGGCCCTCACCCTCACACCCTCTCAACACCACACACTCCCCATGCCCCATCCATACCACCTCATGCCCCCACCTACCCCCTATCGCCCCTCATACACCTCATGCCAAGGTATGACCCCCCAAACAACTCCCATGACTCCTCATGCCAAACTGTGGTACTTTAATGATATTCACCCACTATACACTGTCAAGAACCAATGAACCCACTGACACACTCAGAAGCATGAAACAAGCTTTTAAAAAAACATTCATTGATAACTTGTCACTTTCTTAAAAAAACACACCTTTTTACCACAGGCCAATAAAAGTCCCAATCATCCAGCCCCTTTGAAGTATCAATAGCAGAAATTGTAAGCACTTGAAACATCTTTATCTTGTGTAAATAAACATTGTGCAATTGACAGTATAGATCAGAGAGCTAGAGCTGTCAATCAAGAAACATATTCCCTGGGGCTCAGGTGTTTTAGTACTTTAATGGATGTCTGGGCTCTCAGCCAAGAATACATATGATGCTTGGCTAAGAGCCAGAAATCCATTAGCCTATTGAAACACCTGAGCCCCAGTAAGAATAATGACATCACTGCCAAAGAGGACACTCATGATTGCTAGAAAAGCAGCTGTTAATAAATATGGTACTGTGATCACAGTCAGACACATGAAGAACATTTGGATTCTTTGCTATCAATATGATGTTCATCTGAGGCGTGTATCAGTGTTTTTAAAAGAAAAAATAAACGGGGAATAGTATTACACACTCCCTGGAGAATTGGAATTCAGTTTAAAAATCAAGACTAAGATAGGTTTCTTTTTATGAGTAATTTTCAGTTAAGAAATGATCTGTAATCAGCTTAACCTCTTCTTGGCAGAGCATGGCTATTGCAATTGGTTTAAAGTAGTTTAATAAAAGGAATAACATCTACACCCACGAGCAACAGAAAGAAAAAATGAACGCTGAAAACTGAAACAAAATTAGCTCAAGCAATATATACATAAGCCAGCATTTCAAATGAGAGAAATCCTGCGTTGAGGCACATTTAGATTTAATTATTTTATAGAGGGAAGAAAAACTGATTGTGTGGAAATGAATTCCTAGAGGATCATTGGGGATGGAGTGTGTCAGCAAATTCAAGAGACAATTGGCAAGGGAATTGAAAGGGAGATCAGAGATGAAATGGGATAGATTTTACGGACTTTGAGACAAACCCACTAAACAGTTTATTCCAGTCCTGTAGATCCCTACATATCTGTCATAAATAGAATTCAAGAGCAGTGGAGGGCATTTTGACCAGCTTGATATTAATGTTGGTTACAGAGTAAAATTGTTAGCTCAGAGGAGCAGGCTACTTTGTCCAGTATCTCAGTTAAGGTCAAGTAGATGAGTGTCCATGCTGAACATGTTTGAGAATGAAAAGCTAAAACTGAAACAAGATGTGCGTGAAAACATTTGAATAAAAATAAGCCTTTGTGCAATGAATTAATGAATGGCATTTAAGACAACAATTAGCCTCAGTGTATCCTGGTCTAAGGAATAGAAACAACTTATATTTATATAGAACCTTTAAGATAATAAAACATTCCAAGGTGCATCACACAAGTGTTATAGAACATAATTACATACCTAGCCACATAAAGCAAAATTAGGGTGGATGGTCAAAAGTTTGTTCAAAGAGGTAAACCGGAAGAAGCATCTTAAAGGAGGGGAGAGAAGTGTAGGGAGGGTAGTACAAAGCTTAAGGCCAGACAACTGAAGCCACAGACACCAGTGGTGGAGCGAGTATTATCAGGGGGTATTCAAAAGGCCAGAATTGGAGCAGCACAGAGATCTGTTTAGGCTGTGGACAGGAGGAGATTACAGAGAAGGGGAGGGGTGAGGTCATGGAGGGATTTCAAAACAAGGGTGAGAATTTTAAAATCAAGGCACTGGTTAACCAGCAGCGAAGTGAACAAAGGACAGTGATGGACAGTGCTTGGTACAAATAGGGTCACAGGCAGCAGAGTTTTGTGTGACCTCAAGTTTACAGGGGATAGATTGTGGGAGCAGGAGTGCATTGAAATAGTCAAGTCTAGATGTAACAAAGGCCTGAATGAGGGAGAAAAGGTAGACAAAGAAAAGTCATTCCCATTAACTGATGACACAAAGAATAAGGGACACAGATTTAAGTTCGGCAAGAGATACGGTGAATCTTTTTACTCAACGAGTGGCAATTGCCTGGAACTCTGTCAATGAGGGTGATGGAAGTGGAGATAAATTAATGATCTCAAAAGGAAATTGGGTTGGCACTTGAGAGAAATAAACTTGCAGGGGATAAAGCAGGTGAATGGACTTGACTGGACTCAATAGGCAGAAAGGCCTATTGAGTCCAATCTGTGCCATAATGACTCTTCCAACGTGTGAAACACTTTAAGAGACACTGACCTGAAAAATATCAAATAAATGCAATATGATAGAAGCAAAATACAGTGTATGCTAGAGATCTGAAGTAAAAACAGAAAGTGCTGGAAAAGCTCAGCAGGTCTGGCAGCATCTGTGGAGAGAAAAACAGAGTTAACTTTGTAAAACCAATATGACCTTTCTTCAAAACCAAGTAAATGCAGATTTATTTGGTTGCACCCCCACCCCCCCCCACCCCCCCAACCCCCCCCAACCCAGAAGTTAATACATTCAAGGGAGCCGGAGGGAAGAAAAACTGACAAAAATACAATAAGTCTTACATCATCACTGAATGTGTTCTTCAAGAGGGATTGTTTTACTTTTAATTGTTTCCTAGTCTTCAAATCGTTTTCGCTGGACTTGAACTTAAAAGCCTATATCTCATTTTGATGCACCAATGCTTGTGCACATGCTCTCCATGAGGAAAAGCTCATAAGCAGCAAGAATTAGTTTGGCTGGTGCAGAGAGGGTAGCTGAAGGCAGGCTTTTTATGTGAGAGCTATAATTGAGAAGGCAGGAATATAGAAAGAAAACACACTGATTGGTGGGCTGGGGGGGCAGGGTACAGAATTTTATAGAGCCCACAGGAGTGAAAAATGAGGTGTGCGGGATGACTGAATTAGGCGGGTGCAAAATTTTGATTTCCCACAGCAGTTGATGCAGGTGTGGTATGTTGAGTCTCGTCAGCCCACTTGTTCTTAGTGTAATACACTTGCATGCCATGAATACTCATTAGCGTAAAATGCTTTTTTCAGATAAAGTCCTACCTTCAAGATAAGCTCAAAGCTGCACGAGAATTTTGTTGCACCTGATTCACATTTGTTTAAAAGTGGCGTGCATGAGTTGAATTTATGCAGCTGTGTGTAAAGTCAGCAATTTTCCTTGTTTAACTCTGGAGGACAAGGGAGGGGAGCAGGAGAATGACAGCTTGCATGGAGGCTCGGGACCGGCAAGATTGAGTCAGTGATGAGGGGAGGAGGGTGTGGAGTGGGGTTGGGGCATAGAGGAGTGCAAGAGGGATCCCAGGTAGGTCAGAGGGTGGGGTTGGGCACAGAGGAGTAGAAGAGGGATAAAAGGGAGGACAAAGAGTGTGGAATCGGGGGCATGGAGGAGTGAACTGGGAAGGCCCCGGCATCCTGGGTTGGTGGCTACCATCAGTCAAGGTAAGAAAATGAGAGGCCTAAAGGGCAGGGTCAGTACTGTCCAAATGTGGGTCCATATTAGGGTGTTGGCCGGCAGGGTCCTTACAGGCCTTTGAGTTCACCTACAATGTTTCAATTATCCCTGCTGAGAGTGATCTCAGACAGTGGACTCTACAATGCAGAGAAGGGAGGGCCAGCTGAGCCTGCAAGTTTAGCCATGTCCCACAGAGAGGCAAGTACAACACTGGTCACTAACATGAACATTCAATAAAGAGTGAATAAAACAAACACCTCTGAAGAAGATAAAAACAAAAAAACTGCGGATGCTGGAAATCCAAAACAAAAACAGAATTACCTGGAAAAACTCAGCAGGTCTGGCAGCATCGGCGGAGAAGAAAAGAGTTGACGTTTCGAGTCCTCATGACCCTTCTAGTTCTGTCGAAGGGTCATGAGGACTCGAAACGTCAACTCTTTTCTTCTCCGCCGATGCTGCCAGACCTCTGAAGAAGAGTCTGGAGAAGGGTCATACGGACTTGAAACTTTAAGTTTTTTTTCTCCACAAATGCTGTTAGACCTGCTGAGTTTTTCCAGCATTTTCTGTTTTTGTGTATAAGAAACACCACATTGTTTCTTCCATAGTAAAGGGAATGTCCCTAACTCCACTGTAACTATCAACACATGCCAACTATGAGGCGTGCCAGTACATTTAGCTCTCTGACTAAGCTAGTCTCAACAAATAATGATGATGCACACATAAATAAAGTGGAATCAATGTAATGAGAATTATTTACGAGTTATTTACAATTTGAAAGAAACCATGCCACCTTTGAGTTCTCAATAAATCTTATATTAATGGCAATGGAGTTGGGCAGGAATGTTTTGGCTGTGATACAGAGACCTCCCTGTTTGACCAGAAGGGTCTTTTATAGCCCACCTGTAGCTGCTGCATGATCAACTGACGGTGGGTTTCACCAATGAAAATCTTCCCTGCTGTGGAATCGCATGCATTTCCTGTGCATGGCGCCCACAACTTAAATTTTAATTAAACTGTAACAGGGAAAGCAAAAGAGCGAAGTGGAGTGCACTTCTGGTTCTGTCATCAGTAACGACACACCACTGACAAAATTCCACCCACTGACCAAACCATCTCCAAAACAAATTAATATTATATGCATATTTTGTCCTTTTTAAGGCTGAAGAGCTGCTCCATGTTGCACCACCATGCATTTAGGACATGAACACTCTTTTTACACACTTAGGTTCTTTTGCTCCCATCTCAGAGTGTAGAGATTGTAGATGTAAATGAATAGAATCAGGAGCGGGAACCCCTTGCAGATCCCTTCCTGTCTTCAGTTCAAGGACACAGGCCAGGAATACAATCTGGGAATTTATGGTATGTACAGTTTAAGGCTACACAGAATGTTGCCAATAACCAAATGAGCCACTGAAAGAGACAGATCACTCTATAAAGCCTGCATCCAGGCTTTCAATAATGCCACTATGCAACCAGCTGATAGGAAGTACACAAAAATATTCTGGAATGATTCTGCCATTTCTTCCCCTTTTCCTGTGGCAAATAATCTGGCTTTGACTTGGCTGTTTATCCTCAAAGATCAAGCTGACAAGAGTATGAAGATGATTAAAACAGAAGTGACTTAGCCTTTCAAATCTTTTCCTTCCTTGGGCTACATTCAATCCACTCTATCAAGAACTCTACCTCAATTTATTGCTGAAAACTACAAAACCCATCAAAAGTACACAATGTCTATCCAACTTCATGACCTGTACTATTAATTCTTGATCTAGGTGCCTTTTTTTGGCATATTTTTCTATGGTCCCAGCATCTTAGGTACATGGGCTGGGATTTTCCAGCCCCTTATGCTGATGAGGTCTTCTGGTCCTGCCAATGTGAATAGAGATTTCAATGGCTCGCTGGCTCTGCTGTGGTTTGGGGGGGGTGGGCAGATTCTAGTCACTGTGATTCACTCAGTATTTGGCCATCTTTATCTGCATTTATCCTTGTGGGAAATTATTCATGTTCCCAACTAGCAGTTAATTCGCCCATTTTTAAAAAAAGGTTAATCAATCCAAAGGTAACTGCTACAGCTACTGCATATCAATTATTCTCCAGAATTAAATCCTTCTAATCTGAAGTCATACAGGTAGCAATATAATGATTCTTGAGAAGGCAGTTTTTCACAATAAAGTGGCCCCAATGTTACCTGGGTTATCCATCCCTCTATGACAGGCAGGAGGATAGAAATTAACAAATGAGCAATGCACCTCCAACCTGCTTAGTATGCTCCTGTCACCATTTTCATGGCAGTGGGAAAGCATCCCGCCATGGAGAGGCGGAGCAGTTAATTAACATATTGAAATCAGGCTCCCAATCCTAAATTAACAGTTACTGCACAAATTTTCCAGATTGAGAGAGCTCCTTGTAGGCCAGGAGGAGGAGTGCTTCAGTCTGCCTCTCCCACACGCAGCCTCTGTCCCTTTCTGCTGCGATCGCAATCCTCCGCCCACAACTTGGACTTTTGCAACTACTGTTTAGCTTTTCATTCAAATAAAAGTTATTTGTCGAGTAACATAGTCAATAATTACAATTAATGAGTTTTTTGATGTATAGATAATTGCTATTCATTTAACAAAATGTTCACTCACCAGCTATGGCATTCAGTTTAACAAACGGAAACACTGAATTTTAACCATTTGAACATCTGTTTTGTAAGTATTTAACCTTGGCTGAGGCTAATCAATTCCTTTTTTTGAGATAGAGGGTAATGCATAGGACATGAACAATTTAATTATGCACTTCTGCAACAACATCTCAACTGTAAAGAAAGCCCTTACTAAATGTCATTAGTATTCTGCCAATTAATGTTAAAGCGTGTAATTAAGCAAACAAGATTGGCCGATACTCCTGGGTTCAGAGATGCATTCTCACCAAGATCAACAACAAAACCTACACGGCATACTCTCAAGCACGAATACACATGGATTGAATTCATTTGGTTATAAACCCATCCTTAAAAGAGGTTTTAACTCCTCTTTCAAATTATGAACCCAATGAAGTAAGCTTTCTGATTGTTTTAGTGGACAAGGAAACTAAAGAACTTGCATTAGATAGCACCTTTCCCAATCTCAAGATGTTCCAAAGCAATTCAAAGGTCAATTAGTTGTTCTTGAAGTGCAGTCATTGTGATGAAGGGAAACACAACAATTTGTACACAGTAAGATCCCACAAACAGCAATGGGAAAAATGGCCAGATAATTTGTTTTTCAGTGATGATGGTCAGTACAGTGGGGAAAACCCCCAGCTCCTCTTCGAATAATGCCATGGGATCTTTTACATCCACCTGAGAGGCAGACAGGGCCTCGGTTTAACGTCTCATTGAAAAACAGCACCTTGACAGTGCAACATTCTCTCAGTCTAAATATTGTGTTCAAGCCCCTGGAGTGAGCAACATTCTGACACAGAGGCAAGAGTGGCACTGAGTCACAGCTGATGCTGTGATGACATGATTTGCACCATACAAGTGTCAGGCAATGACCATCTCCAACAAGAGAGAATCCAACCATCGCCCCTTGACGTTCAATGGCATTACAATCACTGAATCCCCCACTATCAACATCCTGGGGTTACCATTGACCAGAAAATGAACTGGACCAGCCATATAAATACTGTGGCTACAAGAGCAGGTCAGGGGCTAGGAATAGTGCGGCGAGTAACTCACCTCCTGACTTCCCAAAGCCTACAAGACACAAGTCAGGAGTGTAATGGAATACTCCTCAATTGCATGGATGAGTGCAGCTCCCACAACACTCAAGAAACTCCACACTATCCAGGACAAAGCAGCCCGCTTGATTGGCACCCTTTCCACAAACATTCACTCCCTCCACACTCCCGACACACAGTGGCAGCAGTATTTACAAGATGCACTGCAGGAATTCACCAAGTATCCTTCGACAGCACCTTCCAAACCCACGACCACTACCATCTAGAAGGACAAGGGCAGCAGATAGATGGGAACACTGTCACCTAGATGCCCCCCTTCAAGCCACTCACCTCCTGACTTGGAAATATATCGCCGTTCCTTCACTGTCGCAGGGTCAAAATCCTGGAACCCCCTTCCTAACAGCACTGTGGGTGTACCTGCACCACATAGACTGCAGTGGTTCAAGAAGGCAGCTCACCACCACCTTCTCAAGGGCACTTAGGGATGGGCAATAAATGCTGGCCCAGTCAGCGAAGCTCACATAATGTGAATGAATCAAAAATAAATTCCTATACCACATTTATAATGAAAACTGATTTTTTTTAAAACTTGTCTACACTTTCAATACATCCTCCTACAAGATGGAAGCTTTGCAGCACCTCCACAGTGCAGGATGTGTAATTACAGCTTGACAGACACTTTCCATTTAAATACGGATGTGGATTTTTTAATGTTGAAAAGTTTGACAGGAAATGTATGCAGATGTAAGATGTTGAATTTACTGTAGGTAGATTTGTGGATAACTTCAGACTGCATGGTTATTATAAATATTATCCTGATTAGCCCTGTGACATTTTCACCTTGCATGCTGATAATAACTCCCTTAACACCAATTGCAAACAAGGCTATTAATATCACTGCCTGACACAAGGACACTCTACAGTGGCGCTAAATACAATATATATTTATGCACTGCGATGCAGCCTGATCCCGTGGCAAGCAATAGGTCGAATGGGCAAACAGGCTACAGCGACAGACCTCGATATATTAGGACTGCTTGTGTAAAGAATAACACCAGGACTTTCTGCGCAATAAAGATAATTAGACCTAGGTGTGAGAGTTAGCATTCCTCAATACTGATGATGGAGAGCAAAAGAAATTGAACAAATTTTTAAAATGTATTACCCCACAGAAATAACATAACTCCATTGCATTACAACAATCCAGGTCCCCATTACATTCAGCAATGCAGGCAACCAAAATACATTGCACAGCCTGTCAGGGAAAGGTTGCAAGAAGGTCACAATAAATTCCCACCCTTGTATGTACACATGTACTGAAGAGTCAGCTGGACAGGGAAATGCATTATTCTTTGCCAGAGAGAAAAAGGAGCTAGAAAATTCATCCTGTGCTAAGCTTTTCACTGTTACATTTTGTGCAGATAGCTAGTACAGTTATTTTTTGCAAAAGTGTACAGTAACAAATGTCTTAACATATATGAATCTCCTTTGATCCCTATTTCAACATTCATAGAACCATAGAAGGATGCAGCACAAAAGGAAGCCATTCGGTCCACAGTGCCTGTGCTGGCTCACTGAGCGACCCAATTAGTTCCACTCCCTGCTCTTTTCTCATACCAGCAAATTTTTCCTTTTCAATTATAAATCCAGCTTCCTTTTGGAAGTTATTATTGAATTTGCTTTCATCACCTTTGTAGGTGATGAAGATAGTGATCAGGTGATCAAGCCTAGCCAAGCTATTCAGTTCAAGGGCAATTAGGAAACAAATACTGACCTTGTCAGCGACACTGATATCCCATGGAAGGATAAATTTAAAAATCATAACAACCTGCATGTCGTCTCTGGTTCTTTTGCCAATCACCTTAAAAATGTGTCATTTAGTTAGCGATCCTCATGTCATTAGAAAGTCTTGCCTATTTACTCCATCAAAACCCTTCAAGATTTTGAACACCTCTATTAAATCTGCTCTTAACCTTCTCTGCTCGAAGGAGAACAATCCCAGTTCTCTAATCTCCCCATGTAACTTAAGTCTTTCATCCTCTGCACGTTCTCTAAGGCCACGACATACATTGTAAAGTGTGGAATGCAGAATTGGCCATGTACTGCAGCAGGAACATAACCAGTGTTTTATAAAGATTTATCATAACTTCTTGGTTTTTGTATTCTGTGCCTCTATAAAGCCAATTGAATAAGGAAGACCAAAGCCATAATTTTCAGCTCCACCATAAACTCTCCTCTCTTGGCACTGGATCCATCTCTTTCCTCTGCCACTTGCTTGGGTTGATTCGGAAATGTGAAATACCTTCATCAACCACAATTGTTCTTGTAATCCCACATCCTATCCATAACCAAGACTGTTTACTTCCACCTCCACTCCTACAGCAATAACCACTGATGCTTCCATTATCCATTTTGTATGTTCTTGGCCTGATTTGAACAATAGGAACAGGAAATGCTAGAGACACTCAGCAGGTCAAGCAACACCTGTGAAAAGAGGAGCAGCGTTAACATTTTAGGCCAGTGACCAGTTCTGATGAAAGGTCATCAACTTGAAACATCCACCAATGGTGCCTGACCTGCTGAACATTTCCAGAATTGTCTGTTTTTATTTCAGAATTCCAGCATTCACAGTATTTTTGCTTCTCCTTCTGGGTGTCCTGTCCTATTGGCTCCAAATTCTTCAAAACTCATATGCCTGTTTCTTCCTGCACTAAATTCTGTTCGCTCATCGCTCCTGTCCTTTTCTGATCTACACTGGTTCCCTGGCGCCCAACATCTACCTCAACCTGGTCTGCAGATCCCTGCATGGCATCATCCCATTCTATCTCAATAACCTCATGCTTACATCAAAGATTTACATTCTCCCATTTAATCTTTAGTGTTCCTACTCTAATTTTATCTATCATTGAGGGAAGTGCCTTACAGTTACCTCTGTTCAAGGATACCCTCCCTAAACCTTTCAGTTTCTTCACTTCTTCCACCACCTTCTAAAATTGTTTCCAAGATCCATCTTTCTGATTATGTGATTTCTCATCTCTTCTAGCTTACATACCTCTGTTGTCTGTAGTTTTAATGTATTTATTTATCTCTCTCCCCGTAAAGCAACTTGGGACATTTTCTACATTGTGGCAGAATAATTTTGATTGTTGTTTAAGGTAGTACAGTTCTCACATATTCAGCAGGAATACACAATATCCAACCAGAAAAAGAAAGAGGTGCAAAGCCGGAAGCCAAGTGGTTGTGAACAGAGAAAGCAAAATATTAAAAGGGGGAGAGAGAACATTAAGGGTTGAAAGAGAGAAAGGAATGGGAAAGAGAACATAAAAATACATTAATGTCACTTGGCTATCTCCAGTGATTTAAATGACAAATGCAGCTTGCGATTTTTAAAATCATAGTTATATTTTTGGAGCTAGTGATAGCCTTGGGATACAGTTCACTGGCAAAAATCTTACGCTCAGGCTCAGTCAGAAGTGACAGCTGAGGTCTCAAGGTACAGGGTGCTGAGAACCGCTTTAAAATACTGATGCTATCAGCAACCTTAAAGAGTTTTCCAGAGGCCAGCTCATTTTAATCTCTAATTCCAACATATCAAACATACATCCTGATTAACAAGCATCTTACAGCAAAGATCATTTTTGATTGATAAACTATATTAACACAACAAGATGTAGTCCTGCCAGTCCCTGATGGAGTCTTGTGTCCCTGTGGGTCCCATTATCTGTCTGTCTCTCTCTCTCAAATTCCATACTTAAGTATTCTCGCTCATGTAACTTCAGTCATGTCCTTTTGCATTATCTGACAAAAATAAGCTTACATATTGTCACATCTCCAACACCAGATGCATGCAACTTAACCCAATTATCCCCACATTGTGTCCTCCCATCAATAGCTACTGTCCTTTCCTTTATGGGCAGAATTTTCTGCCTGCCGAGCAGGCAGGCCTGAACCAATCTCTGGCTGGCCCTGCCGCCATTTTACGTGGGCGGGCCAATTAAGGCCCACCCTGCGTGACGTCCGGCGGGAAGCGCTATGCTCTTCCTGTGCAGGTGGGGGGGATTCCCCAAAAGCGAGAGTGCACTCTTTCCCGCATGCTGCCTCAGGGAGATCGCTCACACTTTTAAAAAGATTAAAAATAGAAAAAAAAAAATTCCCTAACATGTCCCCCTCATGTGACATTGTCACATGAGATGGGACATGTTCACAAATTACAGTAAAACTTTATTAAACTTTTTAAAGCCTTGCATGAAACTTCATCCCGCCGGTGGATGAGGTTTCATGTTTTATCTATTTGCTGCCACAGCTCCTGGCCTGCCCGCCAACCTTAAGGTTGGATGGGCAGGTCCTTTAATTGTTTAAACAATCCTGTCAATGGCCTCAATTGGCCACTGACAGGTCAGCGGGCGCACAGCTGATTTTGCTGTGCCCCCCCACATCCTGAAAATTTAAATGGGGCGGGGTGACGTCGGGGGTTCCACCTGACGTCATTTTACACGTCGGTGAGCAGGCCCCGCTCCCGCTCGCCAACGGCAAAATTCTACCCTATGAGTCCAGAATCATTTACACATAATCAGGCACCTTAATATTCCATTCCTACATTTCAGTATCATTTTCAGCCAATTCCTTATTCAGAACGATTCTGCTTATACAGAGGCAGAGGCAACTTGGCATGAATCCTTTCAAGTCACCACTAAGCAAAGATTACATAGATAAATTAATTTGCCTGATTAATAGTTTAATAACTGTAAAAACTGGATGAAGAAGATTTTTTGCTGTATTAAGAAATGAGGCAGAAAAAGAACTATTGAGTCAACGTGGAAGAGGTCATGAGATAAATTATCTAACTTCGCTGATTATGCATTGAAACTCAATAAACGATTACCCGATAAAAGAATAGCTAGCGTAAAATATTGCACACAAATCCTTCTCGTGTGTTTTTATTTGATTTCTAGTTTGTTTAAGTAGCCTAGACAGCAAGTGCCCCAGCCTCCCTGAATCTACAGCTCCCTTGGTTCACTTGGTGCCCTTCATTGAACTTCTCAGCGAGCTGCGATATTTTACCAATTCTCTTGTTAATACCTTTGATCCAAGTCTTCCAGCTTGCCACTGCTTCTAAATCACATCTTCACTCTGAATCTCCCAACCTAAAAGCTCTGTCCCACTCTCCAATATTGCTGTTGCCTCCATTTGAATTAATGGTGCCAGTTGAACTGTGGCTCAACGGATAGCACACTTACCCCTGAGCCAGCAGTGGACGCAACAACAACTTAAATTTATGTCTTTGACATAATGAAACATCCCAAGGCACTTCACAAGAGCATTATGAAACAAAGTATGACACCAGGTCACATAAGAGGATATTAGGTCTGATGACCAAAAACTTGGGTCAAATAGGTGGATTTTAGGAAGTGTCTTAAAGGAGGAAAGTGAGGTAATGCAGCAGAGGCTGGTGGGGGAGGGGGGTGCGGCGGTGTAGGTAGGTGGGTGCGTGGGAAGTGGAGGATGATGGAATTCCAGAGCTTGAGGTCCAGGCAGCTGAAGGCACAGCCGACAATGATGGAGTGATTGTAATTAGGAATGCACAAGAGGCCAGAATTAGAGGAGAGCACAGATCTTGGAGGGTTGTGGGGCTAGAGGAAATTACAGAGATAGAGAGAAGGCAGGCCTAGGGGGATTTAAAAACAAGGATGCAAATTTTAAAATCAAGATCTTCTTTGAATGGGAGTCAATGAAGGTCAGCAAGCACAGGGATGATAGTTGGATTGACGGGTTCAAGACCCACTTCAAATACTTGAACACAAAAATCTAAACCAACACTTCAGTGTCAGTACACAGGGAACTCTGTACTGACAGAAGTATAATATTTTGGATCAGATGTTAAACCAAAGTTCTGTTTGCTTTTCTACAAGGAGGGAAGTGATCCATAGAGCAGCAGAGTTCTCCCTGATGACCCAGCCATAAAACCATAGAAAAGTTACGGTGCAGAAAGAGCTCAATCAGCCTATCATGTCCGTGTCGACCAAAAAGAGGAATAAGAAACTGGCCGCTCATTTTAATCCCATTTTCCAGCACCTGGTCTGTAGCCTTGCGGGTTACAGCACTACAGATGCAGATCAGCCTCAACCACCAACCACATGCCCATCACCCTCTGGGGAAAAAAGGTTTTCCTCATGTCCCTGCTAATCCTTCTACCAATCACCTTAAATCTATGCCCTCGGTAACTGACCCCTCAGCTAGGGGAAACAAGTCTTTCCTGTCTACCCTACTTAGGCCCCTCATAGTTTTGTATACCTCAATTAGGTCACCCCCTCAGCCTCCTCTGTTCAAAGGAAAGCAACCCTAGCCTATCCAATTTCTCCTCATAACTGCAATTTTCAAGGCCTGGCAACATTCCTGTACATCTCCGCTGCACTCTTTCTAGAGCAATTATGTCCTTCCTGTAATGTGGCGACCTGTAATGTGGTGGCCAATTCCAATTCCAGGCAAAATTTGAAGTTAGGATGAAGTTATCAAAATAGCTTCAGAGAAAGTGTAGTGCACACAGTAATTCTGAAGATATACTTTAGCTCCCAATTTTCCTACTTCTCTCTTGACAGCACTAACTCCTTGGTCAGGATTTTCTATTTGTCAGGCGGGCTCAGCGGGAGCAATTGGCTCCACACGGCGATTTCATGCGGGCAGGCCAATTAACACCCGCCCTGCGTGGATCCTGAGCGATAGCGTTGAGCGCTACCTGTGCGGACGGGGGGTGGAGAGAGAGTTGGGTCCAGCGCTCTTTTGCGCATGCACACTGAAGAGCGCTTCAATTTCCCTGAGACATGGAGCTGCCTCAGGGAGATTGAAGCACGTTTTAAAAAAAATAAATAAATACATTAAAAATTTAATGCAACATGTCCCCTCATGCAACTGTGTCACATAAGATGGGACATGGCTTTATTTTTCAAAGAAAGTTTTTATTTAATTTGTAATAGCTTTAGGAAATTTTATCCCACTTGTGGATGAGGTTTCCTAAAAAACGTAAAGACCATGTGGCCTTTTCGCCTGTCCGCCAACCGTTAGGTTGGATGGCAGCGTAAAATTCAGGTTAATTACCTGGTTAATGGCCTTAATGGCCTATCAATTATAGGCAGGTGCACAGCTGACTCTGGCGCACGCCCGTCGAGTGAAATATCGCCCGGCTTCATGATGACGTCGGGATGCATGCCCGATGTCATCGTGCGTCGTTATACGTTCCAGCGTTTCGGGCGCATGCCCGCATGTAAAATTCTGCCCCTTATGTTTCCACACACGCTAAGGCAAACTTTAATACATAAGCTGCCAACCTTAGCTGGGACCAACTGACTCAGCACAGAATGGCAATCAAACCTAGCTGGGACCTCCAATGTGAATTCTTTTGGGATTGTTGTTAGTCAATCTACTATGGCCTAGAAACTGAATGAATTTGAATCACAAGCACGCAAGTCAAACAACATGATTTTAAAAGCATAAAATACATCACAAAAGTCTATAGATTAGGAAAAATGCTGCCATGAGAACGTTCCTCCTAGCCAGTCAACAAAGCGACATTAATTTGATGTTTCCAGAACAAGCTGCCTCTTTATACAGGATCAGTATTCAATTGACATATTGCCTTAAACATTTTTGGAAGTGAGATTATGCACCTTCATTGGTCTTTCAGCTGTTCTTGATGCCATGCTTGATATTTTCTTTTAAATTTAGTGACATTTTATTTTACCTCCTTTTCCCGGTCCTCTTGCCCCAGGACATTGGCAGGCCAAGGGGGCAAGAAGGTGAATTGCTCCAGGTCTCTGCTGCACTTGCTCAGAGCTGTTGAACAGACAGGTTTATTGTAAAACAAAAATAAAAATACCTGGAAAAACTCAGCAGGTCTGACAGCATCTGTGGAGAGGAACACAGTTAACGTTTCGAGTCCGTATGACTCTTCAACAGAACTAAGGAAAAATAGAAGAGAGGTGAAATATAAGTTGGTTTAAGGTGGGGGGGGGGGTGGAACAGATAGAGCTGGATAGAGGGCCAGTGATAGGTAGAGATTGCCAAAAAATGTCATAGACAAAAGGACAAAGAGGTATTGACGGTGGTGCTATTAGCTAAGAAATGTGCTAATAGGTGACATTAAGGGTAGAAAGCAGGACGAGCAAGGTATAGATAGCCCTAGTGGGGGTGGGGTGGGGGGAAGGGATCGAAATAGGCTAAAAGGCAGAGATAAAACAATGGATGGAAATACATTTAAAAACAATGGAAATAGGTGGGAAAAGAAAAATCTATATAAATTATTGGAAAAAAGGGGGATCAGAAAGGGGTGGGGATGGAGGAGCGAGTTCATGATCTAAAACTGTTGAACTCAATATTCAGTCCGGAAGACTGTAAAGTGTCTAGTCGGAAGATGAGGTGCTGTTCCTCCAGTTTGCATCGAGCTTCACTAAAACATTGCAGCAGGCCAAGGACGGACATGTGGACATGAGAGCAGGGTGGAGTGTTGAAAGGGCAAGCGACAGGGAGGTCTGGGTCATGTTTGCGGGCAAACTGAAGGTGTTCCGATTTATTGTGTTCCCTTTGCAATTACATCATGACTGGGTATTGAAGTCCACATTCTTGGTGTTACTACAGGGGGAATTAATCAGAAAAAATGGTTGTTCTCATGCTGTCTTTGACCATAAGTGTTAATACATGAAATACATGAATAAACAATGAATGAGAAGCATGAGAAAGTCTTACAAAGGGAACTATGCATGTTAACTTATTAGCAAAGTTTCTTTATTGATTGCTTTGAACAGTCAAACCCTTTTATATAAAATGTACTTTTATCAGTATCAAGCAAGACATTTTTCTTTAAAGAGTGCACAGAACTAGAGAATGCACTGAGACTCATTAAGGGCACTGTGCTAGAATTTCAATTACAGAGCAGGCTTACTGAGACTATTCACTGTGTCAGACTCAACTGCAGTGCAAAGCTCAAGAGCGCACCACACCAGTGACTCAATTGTGCAAAGATTTCTCAAAGTGATTTTTAACCACTGTTGGAGATTCAATGATAGCACAAGGCTCATTGAGTACACTGTATCCAATGCTCAATTCTACTGAAAAAGGGACAACAAATTAGATTTGACCTAGGAAAAACATCCCATTATGCTTCACAGAGGAGTTATCAGATAGAACTGACACTGAGCCACACAAGGAGGTATCGGGACGGGTGACCAAAAGATTAGTCAAAGAGGTATATTTTAAAGAACATCTTAGAGAGAGAGATAGAGAGGCAAAGAAGTTTAGCGAGGGATTTCCAGAGCTTATTAATGGGGCAAAGAAATTCAACAATGCATAAGTCAGAATGGGAAGAATGCAGAATGCTCAGAAGGTTGTAGGGATGAAATGGTTTACAGAGATAATTATGAGCCTCTGTGAAAGAAAGCACCTCCCAGCATCTAACTAATCCAAGCTGTCATAATATATACTTTGGTTCTCCCTAAGCTTTCAAGTTCAAATATTCTATCAATTGGAGTGAGTCTATTATTTTAAAGGCTTCAATTATATCTGTTTCTTTTTGTGGTGAAAAGCCCCAGCTCTCTTCATTTATCCTGGTAACTAAGGGCTTTAAAACTAATTAGCAATCCAGAAGCTATCTTCTGAGTCTTTTCCAATATCTGCAACTCCCATTGCTGGACACAGTATTCTAGATGTCATTACAAGGACAGTGTTTTGCTTTTTACATTTAAGTATTCTGGCTATAGATCTTGACACCCTGTTTGCTTTCACTGGTCATGGCCCGTCAATGGTTCAGCCGCTACAACCATCTACTGCTTAGCAGCATTGAACACACAACAATGAATAGTGTATGCATGGAATCAAAAAGAACTTGCATTTGTCCAGGGCCATTCGCATCCTCTGCATGTACCAAAATGATCTACAGTTCTTCTGAAGTGTACTGTCTGTTACTATGTAGGTAAACATGGCAGGCAATTTACAGGCCGTCAAGTCCTACAAACAATAATGTGATGACAGACCCAATAATGTTTTAGTGCTAAAAACAAAAAAACTGCGGATGCTGGAAATCAAAAACAAAAAATAAAAGATACCTGGAAAAACTCAGCAGGTCTGGCAGCATCAGCGGAGAGGACTCTTCTCCGCTGATGCTGCCAGACCTGCTGAGTTTTTCCAGGTATTTTTTATTTAATGTTTTAGTGCTAATTGGGAGACAAATGTTGACCCAGAACATCAGCAGAGATCCCCTGCTTTTCTTTGAACATCATGGGATCTTTCACATCCACCATGAGAGGGCAGCCAGGGACTTAGCTTAATGTTTCATCTGGGAGACATCACCTTCAATCATGCAGCACTCCCTCAGCGCTACACTGAAGTGTCAGTCAATGCTCAAGTCTCTGGAGTGGATTCAAACCCACAAACCTTCTGACTCAGAGGGGAGAGCGCTACCATTGTGTCAAGGCCAACACATGCTTGGAGATTCTTCTACCCAAGTGCATCAAGTTACTTCTATGTTAACAGGCATGGGTCAGCCAAAGGCCCATTTCCCACTGTATCCAGTTAGGATTCCAATCTATTCAGTTAATCTAAGGTCTTGAACATCTACACATGCCTTTGTGACATCTGCAAAGCTGCAGATTGTTCCCCCGATGCCTAATAAAAATGGTAAGGAGCAACGGTCTTAACACTATTACCTGCAGGACCCATCTAATGACTGTCCTCCATGCATTACCATTAATAACTCCCTTGTCTATGGAATACAATCATTTTCTTAAGCAATTCAAAATCTGAATAATCCCACAAACTCAAACTTGTTTTGTATTGGTGTGGCATTGTGTGAGTCCATTTGAAAGTTCCGAAACACAATACCAAAGATCCATGTTATTGATGCTTCCAACCACCGTGAACTTGGTAACTTCCTTAAAACATTCAACCAACAGTTTC
This sequence comes from Carcharodon carcharias, assembly GCF_017639515.1. Classification (NCBI taxonomy): domain Eukaryota; kingdom Metazoa; phylum Chordata; class Chondrichthyes; order Lamniformes; family Lamnidae; genus Carcharodon; species Carcharodon carcharias. The sequence continues at coordinate 8,633,169 of NC_054503.1, forward strand.
TCGTCATGTAATTAAGTTTCCTCCCTCTTTCAGTTCCCTGAATTACACTGTGGCAACTGCTTTTCACAGAACCAGTGAAGCGCAGAAAATTCTCCCAGCAGAAGTTGCTGACAATACAAGAACCAAGTGATCAAAGGCTTAATGTGAAAACTACAGAGAATTACTGCCTCCCATACAACAAAAAAACCTGTGCAGCATCTGGGAATGATGGGATGCAAAGCAGCTGACTTTCTTGCAGCTAATCCCAGTGGAATGTGTAGAAATTGCATCGTGAGAAAAACCATAGCAAAAAATTAAATGATATTTCAGAAATACCCATCATTTCAGATTAACTTTTATTTGCATTTCACAAGTAACTGGCGACTCACGGGCTCCATTAAACTCCTGTAGCTTCAAACCATTGACTGCGTTCAGTTTTAAATTTTGTGCAAATGAAATACATTACATATGAGTGGGAGATAACAATTAAGCAGTAGACATGGAGCAATTGCAAATATCAAGTTTCAGGCATTGTGATCACTTTCAGCTCAATTGCAGCTGGACAATTCCTCCTATCCCCGTTTCTTTGCTCAGCAGGTACCCTTCAGGTCAATTGTGTATGTGAAGAATGCTTAGAGCAGCAGTGGGACCTGCCAATAAATGGAGGCTGATCATTTTTGGATAAAAATCCGTCAGAGAAAGGAATCCAGACTCAGAGAAAGGAATCCAGACATCATAAATAATTAGATAAAAACAAAAAAACTGCGGATGCTGGAAATCCAAAACAAAAACAGAATTACCTGGAAAAACTCAGCAGGTCTGGCAGCATCGGCGGAGAAGAAAAGAGTTGACGTTTCGAGTCCTCATGACCCTTCGACAGAACTTGAGTTCGAGTCCAGGAAAGAGCTGAAATATAAGCTGGTTTAAGGTGTGTGTGTGGGGGGCGGAGAGATAGAGAGACAGAGAGGTGGAGGGGGTTGGTGTGGTTGTAGCGACAAACAAGCAGTGATAGAAGCAGAATATCAAAAGATGTCAACAACAATAGTACAATAGAACACATAGGTGTTAAAGATAAAGTTGGTGATATTATCTAAACGAATGTGCTAATTAAGAATTCTTAATTAGCACATTCGTTTAGATAATATCACCAACTTTATCTTTAACACCTATGTGTTCTATTGTACTATTGTTGTTGACATCTTTTGATATTCTGCTTCTATCACTGCTTGTTTGTCGCTACAACCACACCAACCCCCTCCACCTCTCTGTCTCTCTATCTCTCCGCCCCCCACACACACACCTTAAACCAGCTTATATTTCAGCTCTTTCCTGGACTCGAACTCAAGTTCTGTCGAAGGGTCATGAGGACTCGAAACGTCAACTCTTTTCTTCTCCGCCGATGCTGCCAGACCTGCTGAGTTTTTCCAGGTAATTCTGTTTTTATCATAAATAATTAGCTTCATCCCAAAGAGTGCTTGCTAATCCAACGTGATTACTAATTGTACAGCTGCATTAGACAGTTATTTGCTGGATTCCTTTAGATGACTATTCCATCAGTATTGTTCAATCACAGCACCCATTATTTTTTTGACAAAATTCCTCACCACCTCCTATGCCAAAGCTATCAAACTTCTGAGATATAGTTCCACAGGTCATTTTTCATTGTGGGATCCTAAACAATGAAGTTTGGAAGACCACTTGTCAATGGAAGGAGTTACTGCTTTACCTTAACTTGTCCTCATGTGTCATGCCACAAACCTGCACTGTCCACCAATAGCAAGGCTCTGGATGGCTTTCCTCTCTTTCAGCCTTACGGGCCAACATCAGATGCAGCATCTCAAATGTTTAATTGACTCAGTAAGCACAGGCTGGAGACAAGCTGGAATTTGTTGCTCTGTATGGCTCAGACGTACACTACCTTTTTCTGTGATGAATCATTGTGAAGGAAACCTTCGTGTAATAAGGGTTAGGCATTCTCTAATTTCATCTCCTTCCTGGTCTCCATTTCAAACCAGTAGGCCTCAAACTCTATTCCCAGGCTTCCACTGAGTTTATCTGGCTTCCATTCCAAATCAACACAAAGTTTAAAGTCTGAGTGTTATTATCCTGTGGCCCAATTGTACTGCTCCAGTTTTATTTTTATTTAATCCTGTTCCCCAACAATGGCCTAAAGGTAAAAGATATTGTCTGCCATCTAGTGCATTCCTCACCCACATATGCCAGAAGGTTCCAGCTTCAATGGAGGCTTTGCACTCAGCTAGTTGCTTTCTCTGTGCAGTGGTTGTGGGGTGTAAAATTGACCTCAGGACTGCTGCACAATGGAGTAGGAGAAATCATCTCCCGTTTCCATTCCTGGTCAGATTATGAAAATTGGTTATTTTGGCGAGGGTGAGTGAATATCCAAGGTACCATACACCAAGGTCAAGATCCTGGAGCTCCCTCCCTCACAGTACCTACCCCAAACACTGACAGCAGTGGTTAAAGAAGGCAGCTCATTACCATGTTCTCAAGGGCAATTAAGGATGGTGGATAAATGCTGGCCTTGCCAGCAATGCTCACATCTCATAAATGAAGGCTGATACGGTTAGGTCTAGAAGAGTGGGAGGAGGCCCGTGGAACATATAAGTCCCTATAGACCAGCTGGACTGAAGGGCCAGTTACTATGCAGCAAATTCTATTTAAATTGCAGAAAGGAAATGAAAGATAATATTTCATCCTTGGTCCAGCTCATTAACTAAATCAACGTGCACAAAGCAGCAGAAAAAGGAGTCCTCTGTGCCAGTTAAGCCATAAGGTGGAGCGGGCTAGAGAAGCTCTGAATTTCCTCCATGGTGTTGGTGTGGCAGAAGGCTTGTCAGTGGATGTCACAGCAGGTTCAGGGATAGTTTCAGCAGAGGCTTCCTCAGCTGTGTGCGCCAGGGAGGCCCACAGAGGAAAGAGAAATAAATTATAATGTGGGATAATAAATGAAATACGAAAAGAGAAAAAAGGAATTCCAATTTCAACCTCTCACCAGCACAGACCTATATTTAGGTTACAATAAACTACTCTCCAGACAGCAGTAACCTAGATTCCTCTTTACTTTGCTAGCTTTGTTATTTTGTTCAACTGTTATACTGTCAGAACTACATGAAAAGAATGGATATAATGTTTGTGTGGTTTCTGTGCTTATCAAGAGTGTTATTGCTGATGGTTGAAGTACATTCTATTTCAGGCACTCAATGTCAGTATCAACAACTTTCAAGGCAGATACAGCAAGGGGTTAGATACAGAGTAAAGCTCCTTCTACACTATCCCAATCAAACACTCCCAGGGCAGGTACAGCACGAGGTTGATACAGAGCAAAGCTCCCTCTGCACTGTCCCCATCAAACACTCCTAGGACACGTAAAGCACGAGTTTAGATACAGAGTAAAGCTCCCTCCACACTGTCCCCATCAAACACTCCCAGGGCAGGTACAGCATGTGCGGGATAAAACAGGTTACTTATTCACTATGAGGTCATTATGCACTCCTGTTCTTGCAATTTCATCCCATTAAGACTGCTCACAGTAAACTTCTATTAGCAGCAAAATAAACAGAGGAAAGCTTTCTCTAAAACAAAAACAGAATTACCTGGAAAAACTCAGCAGGTCTGGCAGCATTGGTGGAGAAGAAAAGAGTTGACGTTTCGAGTCCTCATGACCCTTCAACAGAACTGGGTGAATCCAAGGAGAGAGGTGAATTATAAGCTGGTTTAAGGTGGAGGTGCGGGGCGGCGGCGGGGGGGGGGGGGGGGGGGGGGGGGGGGGGGGGGGGGGGGTGGGGGGGTGGGGGGGTGGGGGGGGGGGTGGGGGGGGTGGGGGGGAGAGAGAAAAGTGGAGGGGGGGTGGTGGTTGTAGGGACAAGCAAACAGTGGTAGGAGCAGATCATCAAAAGATGTCACAGACAAAAGAACAAAAGAACACAGAGGCATTGAAGTTGGTGATATTATCTAAACGAATATGCTAATTAAGAATGGATGGTACAGCACTCAAGGTACAGCTCTAGTGTGGGTGGGGGGGGCATAAAAGATTTAAAAATAATGGAAATAGGTGGGAAAAGAAAAATCTATATTTTTTATTCTTGGGGGGGTGGTGTGGTGGTGAAGGGAAGATGTGTTTGGTGGTGGCATCATGCTAGAGTTGGCAGAAATGGCGGAGGATGATCCTTTGAATGTGGAGGCTGGTGGGGTGATAAGTGAGGACAAGGGGGACCCTATCATGTTTCTGAGAGGGAGGAGAAGCGTGAGGGCAGATGTGCGGGAGATGGGCCAGACACGGTTGAGGGCCCTGTCAACGACCATGGGTGGAAAACCTCAGTTAAGGAAGAAGGAGGACATGTCAGAGGAACTGTTTTTGAAGGTAGCATCATTAGAACAGATTTGACGGAGGCGAAGGAACTGAGAGAATGGGATGGAGTCCTTCCAGGAAGCGGGGTGTGAGGTAGCTGTGGGTGTCGGTAGGCTTGTAATGGATACTGGTGGACAGTCTATCACCAGAGATTGAGACAGAGAGGTCAAGGAAGGGAAGGGAAGTGTCAGAGATGGACCACGTGAAAATGATGGAGGGGTGGAGATTGGAAGCAAAATTAATAAATTTTTCCAAGTCCTGACGAGAGCATGAAGCAGCACTGAAGTAATCATCAATGTACCAGAGAAAGAGTTGTGGAAGGGGGCTGGAGTAGGACTGGAACAAGGAATGTTCCACATACCCCATAAAGAGACTGGCATAGCTGGGGCCCACGCGGGTACCCATAGCCACACCTTTTATTTGGAGGAAGTGAGAGGAGTTGAAGGAGAAATTGTTCAGTGTGAGAACGTTCAGCTAGACGGAGGAGAGTAGTGGTGGATGGGGATTGTTCGGGCCTCTGTTCGAGGAAGAAGCTAAGGGCCCTCAGACCATCCTGGTGGGGGATGGAGGTATAGAGGGATTGGACGTCCATGGTGAAGAGGAAGCGGTTGGGACCAGGGAACTGGAAATTGTTGATGTGACGTAAGGTGTCAGAGGAATCACGGATGTAGGTGGGAAGGGACTGGACAGGGGGAGAGAGAAGGGAGTCAAGATAACGAGAAATGAGTTCTGTGGGGCAGGAGCAAGCTGAGACGATCGGTCTACCGGGGCAGTTCTGTTTGTGGATTTTGGGTAGGAGGTAGAAGTGGGCCGTCTGAGATTGGGAGACTGTCAGGTTGGAAGCTGTGGAATGAAGATCTCCAGAGGAGATGAGGTCAGTGACAGTCCTGGAAACAATGGCTTGATGTTCAGTGGGGGAGTCATGGTCCAGGGAGAGGTAGGAGGAAGTGTCTGCAAGTTGACGCTCAGCCTCCGCGAGGTAGAGGTCAGTGCGCCAGACAACAACAGCACCACCCTTGTTAGCGGGTTTGAAGACAATGTTGGGGTTGGACCTGAGAGAACTATGCTGCATCAAAATATATCTTAGTCCTGACCTCTGTTGTGCACACTAAAGGCCTGTGTGATATATTTCCATTTCTCACTTCTGAAAGAAAGTGCCGTTTAACTGTCAGATTTGGGTCAGTTTAGTGCTCTAAGACAATATCCACGAGGAACTGGATCACATGCAGTTCAATGGCAGGGTCTTACATCCAGCAGGTGAAGGAGACTTTCATCTTAGTTTGAATAAACAGCTTAAGCTTTTTACAACAATGTGAATGCAAGTTACTGCTTTGTTGTTAGTTTTCAAAGACCAACAACCCTGCTTCATCTTGCAGCAGGCTGAAATGAATACAATTAGAATCTGGCCAAATAAAATTGACGCTCTTGCTCAACTTTCAGAGGCAATTCTGTGAGAAGCTGTACTCAATGACATTTGGAGGGCACACTGAGAACCAAGAACAGAGAAAAACACATTTTGGAGCACAACATCTAAAAGAAGATTAAAAAATTTCCAAAATCTCCTTTTGAAAAGGCTGTGTTCACTACTTTGGATAGCTCTTTGCAATTGATAACAGCCTAGGGAATGCTGAGGTTTTACCATAATCACCAATCCATCCTTCCCTCAAAAATAATAATCTCCATTTCAACCTTCAAACTAATAGCACAGTAACTATAGCAGTTGAGGATTAAACAGTAGTGAATGCTGTTCAACAGGTGTGCTCACTATCCCCTTTTTAATATCAGCACTGTGTATCTAATTAATATACCTACCATTCAGTGTGAAGGTCCAAAACCTAAGTGGGTCAACTCGATTTCTTAAGGTGAATATGAGTGCAGCACAAAGGACTGATTTCACAGGGTATGCAATATAAATCTGATATTGTCAGTGGGCAAGGATTAGAAGTAGGGTTTTTTAATGAAGAAACTGCAGAGATGATCAGTACAAAGCAAACTGTAATGAGGCCTGCGTAGCCTTGCAGCAAATATGCAGCTTGTTCTTTTCCATGTAAAATTTAAACTGTGTTTAAAAGACACAAACTTAAAAACACTGGCTTGCTCAAGCTAGCACTAAACTTCAAGCATGTGATAAAATGTGCCAGATATTAGTCCTCTGCCAGCAGCAATATTTGTAATCTGTACAATATGAGATAATTATACATTGCTGACAGCCTACATTCTAAATGAGTCATCCCAGTTTGCCCTTCAACACATCTCAGTAGTAGCATCAGGAGTAGTTTTGGAAGGAGTCCAGAGGCAAAGCACCCATATGCCCTCTTAGGAAAATTTCTACAGTTCAGCATTGAGTAATGCCGTATGCATGCACGTCACAAAACAACACATCTGTTAGGATTGCTGGTAGTCAGAACTCCCCGAACAACGTTAAAGGGGGAGAAATGCTGTGAGGTACAGCAGTGTTGTCAGGAGTTCAATGTAATCCAGCAGTGGAGCGGGTGTAGAGAAGAGGTTCCTGCGAAGAAACGGGAGAAAGTGCTTCAACCCTTGGTACCAAACTTTTATTCACAAGCAAAGGACTCGGGCATCACTAATTAGGAAATAAATTTCTAAAGACTGACAAAAAAAACTTGCAACTACTTAGCATGGCAATAGTGGAAACAGGGCTGTCTCTGTCAATTTAGAATTACATATCAAATCAAATGGCAGAATTAAACTATTAATTGTTTCATAATTGCATCAATATCTAAAACGGAGGCCCTGTGATAACAGGTGAGAATGGCATTTAATATAAAACTTTACATTTCTTCCCATTTACATTCAACCCATGTTTTAAGTTCCCAAATATATCCAAGTGCCTCCTCCTCAAGATAACCTGGGTTACATACTTCTCGGATCACCATGAATGGTGCTATGTGGCCAGCCAGAAGCAAATGCACTCAATGACAGCGACAAATATTTCTTTCCACCTCATGTCTTATTACTGCCATGCAGTAATACACCCAACAATTCGAGAAATAAATAAGTTAAGCAGCCAGTTTGATTGTTAGTTGAGGCTTATTTGAAGTCATGACTCACTAAACTCCAAGTCTAACAACTAGGAAGGAGGCACTTTGGATTCTCAATTTTATTTTACTAACATTACTGTTAGAATTAGATAAATATTTACCGGCTCCCACCGACAGTTCTTGAAAGCACTGCATATTTGGGTGCTGCATTATGACTTTGAGCTCCTAGTGCTAGAAATGGAAAAGAAAAAGCAAAAAGAAAAAAAAATACTTGCTTCTGATTACAGGGGAGCTCTCTCCAGTAGCCTGACCAATATTTACCCCTCAAAAATCACCATTAAAACAAATTATCTGGCCATTTATCTCATTGCTGTTTGTGGAAGCTTGCTGTGTGAAAATTGGCTGCTCTGTTTCCTCCATTACAACAGTGACTGCATTTCAAAAATTGCTTCATCAGCTGAAAAGAGCTTTGGGACATGCTGACAGATGTCGTGCACAAGCAGAATACAAGGCCTTTCTTCCCTGACTGTCGAGCAGCAGGGTACATGGTAGAAAGTCAAAATGTACACGTGGTCATGGAGAGAGGACACCAACAGACTCGGCTGTGATGCCACTCATGTTCTCAACTTACACACAAAGAATGGATACTTGGGTGAGGTGCTTTCTGACTGCCAGCATCTGAGGACCCATATCCCAGCAAGCTAAAGAATTGAGTGGGAGAAAATTGGAGGGTAATACATTGAAAATTAAGCAAACAGGAGAAACAAAATAAGGTTTCACAGGTCGATCAGCTGAGACACTGAATCTTTAAATCCAAAAAGATTGACAGAAGTGCACCTTTAATCCTAAAAAAGAGAATTAATGAATTGCGAACATAATCCAGAATAAATTAATGCAATCACCACTTCAATCACCACTTTCTTCCTTAACCGAGGTTTTCCACCCACGGTCGTTGACAGGGCCCTCAACCATGTCCAGCCCATCTCCTGCGCATCCACCCTCACGCCTTCTCCTCCCTCCCAGAAACATGATAGGGTCCCCCTTGTCCTCACTTATCACCCCACCAGCCTCTGCATTCAAAGGATCATCCTCCGCCATTTCTGCCAACTCCAGCATGATGCCAAACACATCTTCCCTTCACCCTCCCTGTCAGCATTGCGTAGGTATCGTTCCCTCCGGGACACCCTCGTCCACTCCTCCATCACCCCCTACTCCTCAACCCCCACCTATGGCACCTCCCCATGCCCACGCAAAAGATGTAACACCTGCCCCTTCACTTCCTCTCTCCTCACCGTCCAAGGGCCCAAACACTCCTTTCAAGTGAAGCAGCATTTCACTTGCATTTCCCCCAACTTAGTCTACTGTATTCGTTGCTCCCAATGCAGTCTCCTCTACATTGGAGAGACCAAACGTAAACTGGGCGACTGCTTTGCAGAACCGCAAGAATGACCCAAACCTCCCTGTCGCTTGCCATTTTAACACTCCACCCTGCTCTCTTGCCCACGTGTCTGTCCTTGGCCTGCTGCATTGTTCCAGTGAAGCCCAATGCAAACTGGAAGAACAGCACCTCACCTTCCGACTAGGCATTTTACAGCCTTCTGGACTGAATATTGAATTCAACAACTTTAGGTCTTGAGCTCCCTCCTCCATCCCCACCCCCTTCCTGTTTCTTCCCCCTTCCTTTTGTTTTTTTCCAATAATTTATATAGATTTTTCTTTTCCCACCTATTTCCATTATTTTTAAATCTTTTATGCCCCCCCACCCCCACTAGAGCTATACCTTGAGTGCTGTACCATCCATTCTTAATTAGCACATTTGTTTAGATAATATCACCAACTTCAACACCTCTGTGTTCTTTTGTTCTTTTGTCTGTGACATCTTTTGATGATCTGCTTCTATCACTGCTTGCTTGTCCCTACAACCACACCACCCCCCTCCACTTCTCTCCCCCCACCCAATCCCCCCCCCCAGCTTAAACCAGCTTATATTTCACCCCTCTCCTTGGATTCACCTAGTTCTGTTGAAGGGTCATGAGGACTCGAAACGTCAACTCTTTTCTTCTCCGCCAATGCTGCCAGACCTGCTGAATTTTTCCAGGTAATTCTGTTTTTGTTTCACCACTTCAATGACTGCTGTAATACTATTGACTGGTGGTTGCATCGATGAAGTGCATGAATAAAAAGCTTTTATTATTTTAAATAAATCTAGATTTAAATAAAGCTAGATGGCAATTTAGTCATCTCGCAAAACGTTGAGGTTTTTCAAGGAAAGCATTAACCATCTAGGGCAGATGCTGTTTCCCCTCGCTGGAGAGCCTAGAACTAGAGGTCATAGACTCTGAGAAAGGGGATGGCTATTTGGGGCAGAGATTAGGGAAAATTTCTCCACTTCAAAGGTTGTGAATCTTTGGAATTCTCTACCCCAGAGAGCTTTGGATGCTCAATCATAGAATATACTCAAGTGTGGGATCAATAAGATTTTTTTCCCATTCAGGGGGTCAAGAGATGGGGAGGGCGGAGTCCAGGATGAGTTGAGTTAGAAGATCAGCCATGACCTTACTGAAAGCAGGACAGGCTTGAGGCATCGTCAGGGCACTTAGGGATGGCGCAATAAATGCTGGCCTAGCCAGCGATGCCCACATCCCATGAAGGAATAATAAAAAAAATGCCCTACTCCTGTTTCTTGTGTTCTTATATTCTAAAGCATGAAACAACACATGCATGCATTGTCAGGAAGATATAATAACGTTATTGGATTTTATTGTAAAATAATGGTATCTGTGTCTATATGGGCAGAATCTTCTGCCTGATAGGCCGCCTGCGATAGGCTGCGCGCCACCATTTTAGGTGGGCAGGCCAATTAAAGCCCGCCCAGCGTGACACGAGCCCGGTAGCACTCAGCGCTACAGATGCGGGCGGGGGGAGGAGGGAGAGCCAGGGCCTGCGCTCTTTCGCGCATGCAAGCGAAAGAGCACAGAAAGCCCCTGAGGCACAGAGCTGTCTCAGGGAGATTAAGTTCAAATTGAAAATTCAAAATAAAGATTAAAATTATTTAGACATGTCCCCTCATGTGATAGTGCCACATGAGCCTGGTCATGTTTATGAAATGTGAAAAATTTATTAATTTAATAAACTCTTCATGAAACCTCATACCGCCAGCGGATGAGGGTTCATGAAAAACACGAAGGCCACTTGGGCTCTTTGCCTGCCCGCCAACCTTAAGGTTATCTCAATTGGTTTTTAAATGGCCTTAACAGGCCTTTGACAGTTCAGCAGGTGCGCGCCCGCCAAACAGAAGGTCGGAGTGATGCGCGGTGATGTCGGGACGCACACCCGACATTAGCGCGCATTATTTTACGCATTAGCAGGCCCCGCACACCGAAGAGAAAATTCTGCCCTATGTGTGTGTGCGTGCATGTGCGCATGTGTGTGTGAGAGGCTTAACTGGGTTAAAGGCAACTCGTCTGAAGGCTTTGATGTATTAGAAGATAAGCTAAGTTTGAAACGTTAAGTAGATAAATATGGGGGAAGTTTAAAATGTAAGGTGTAAAAGAACATTTGCATTTTTAAATAAACCATACTAAATTATTTTCAAAGAAGGGGTGGAATGTGTCACCTAGCCAGGTGAAGTTCAGAAACAGTGGGCAGAATTTTCTGCCTGTCGGGCGGGTGGGCCCGACCCAATCTCCGGCGGTTGGGGAGCCGATCCCCACCGGAGAAGTGGGCCCCTCTGCCATTTTACATGGGCGGGCCAATTAAGTCCTACCCAGCGTGACATCTGGCGGGAAGCGCTATGCACTTCCTGTGCGGGTGGGGAGGATTCTCCAAAAGCGGGAGTGCGTTTTTTCGCACATACACACAAAAGAGCACGCATCTCCCTGAGGCTAAGTGCTGCCTCAGGGAGATCGCTTACACTCTGAAAAATATTAAAAATAGAAGAAAAATAATTCCCTAACATGTCCCTCTAATGTGACAATATCACGTGAGATGGGACATGTTCATAATTTACATACTAAATTTATTAAAATGTTTATAACCCACCCATGAAGCCTCATCCCACAGCTGGGCAGGTCCTTTAATTGTTTTAATGATCCTGTCAATGGCCTCAAATGTCCATTGACGGGTCGGCAGGCCTGCAGCTGATTTTGCTGCGGGCCCACCTTCCTGAAAATTTAAATGGGCGGATGACATCGGGGGTTCCAGCCGACGTCATCTCGCATCATTTTACGCGCCAGCGAGCAGGCCCCACCCCCTGCTCACCAATGGCAAAATTCTGTCCAGTGTGTTTATTTTTTCCAAAGATTACTGGTATGAATGAAAATGTTTTAATGATCAGGGGTGGTAAAGTCCAAAGACATAGTGAAACAATGGGAATTTGCATTCAAGGGGGAAAATATGCATAAAGGAGAAAATGTTGTGTGTAAAGGCAGGCATTTTAAGATCTAACAAGTGTGAAAAGCCTTCAGCATCTACGCCTCAAGATGTTGTCTACAACAAACTGAAGTTAAGAAAACTCAGTTTGAATCTGACTGTTGAGGGTATCATGTTTCTTTGCCTGGGTCTTTTAAAATATGTACATCTTACTGTTGCCTTAACGGAGCTGTAACTGGGAGTCAAATTAATTAGGGGATTTGGAAGTTATTATAGTAGTAATTTGTAGATGTATGCATGTGCTTAAAATCATTTTCTTATTAATAAATGTCTAATCTAGTTCTGGAAAAACCTATAAGACTCAGTGGTCTTATTACTACTGAATTCAAAGCTGGCATCTCAAAATATACAAATTGCAAAAATAGTTGTGGCAGTTGTCTCAAGTTTCCCTCTGGGGTTTGAACAACCCAGCATTTACCATTGGCTGTGCATAACATATACACAAAATTATGATAGGGTAGACATAGAGAAGCTATTTTCACTTTTGGAAGTCTAAAACTAGTGGCCATAAATATACAAGACAGTCAGTCATAAATCCAATAGGGAACTCAGGAGAAACCTCTGTACTCAGTGAAGAGTCAGAATGCACTATCACAAGGAGCTGAGGCAAATAACATTTAGCCAGTAGCTACATAAACACAAGGGAAAAAGGAAAAGGATAAAAGGATATGCTGCTAGGGTGAGATGTAGATGGGATGGGAGGAGGCTTGTGCAGAGCATGAACACTGGCATTGACCAGTTGGACTGAATAGCATGTTTCTGTGCTATAGATTCCATGTAAGAGTGTACAATTTCTAACACTGAAAATATTGCAAAGTGCACAGAGATAAATGGAGATTCAGGGGTGAACTGTGAGAGAGTAAAGAGACTTGGGACCAAACTATGGCAGAATATAAACCTGATGGAAAGCAGACATATGGATATATTTGTATTACTATCACCAGCTCTCACATCTAATCAGTGATTCAGAGTCATGCCTATATGTTATTCTCGCTCTGAAGATTACCGCTATTCTTATCGTCCTGATATTATGCCAGAGATCAGAAACAGCCACGAGAATATATACTGCTCAGATTTATTCGAAAAAATAATCACAACAATTTTGTTTTTATTATTTTCCAGTGAAATACAGAGCGATAGGTTGTTCTTAAATTCCCAGCACGCCCTGAATATGATGAAGTGCGATGCAGAAATACCGCTTTTGTTTGTCAAAGAGCTGACAACATTCTTTTTTCATCTGTTTTAAACTCATTCTTTTTTTCGAACATCTCAGCTTCATATTCTTACCTCAAAAATCATTTTTGTCACAAGCAAATTAGACTGTTTAATTGAAATCACTGAAGAGAGAATATGAAGGATTTGTAATTAACTGTCAATTCCAGTAAGACACAGTAGTTCTAATGCATGCCTTGTGACTTTCGAATCCTGCTATCTTGCATGCAGATTCTGCTACCTTTTTTTGCATTTTGATATCAATGCTGCTTCAATATTTTGGATGTCAAGTGATGGGGCAGAATTTTTCCTCAATGTCCAGGTGTAATACTGATGCTGTGGATCAGAGACCCATCGTACAAATGGTTTGAATTTCATCGTCACTGTTGATGGCCTGTTGAATAGGGACACCTCAGTGACCTGCTCCAAAATCATTAAAATCCATGTTGCAGTGTATATATATTTTTTTGGTGATATAACTTTGTTCCTATGTTTTTATTAAAATACAAATGGTTGCAGACACAATCTGTAACATGGTGAGCATTGCACTCTCCTGTTACAAGTCTGCGAAAGTGTCCTATCACATCAAATTATCTCGAAGCACTTTGCAACAAATTCTTTTCGGAGTGTACTGAATGTTGTTATGGAGGCAACAGCAGTGAGGATAATAATCTGTTAGTTTATTTTTTTATTGGCTGAGTGAGGGCTATTGGTCAAGACACCAGGTGAAATTCCAATTCTTAAAATAAGATCCACTCAAATAAATCACAGGATGAGGCAGACAAGGCCTTGTTTTAGTCTTTTTTGGAGACTATTCGAAGATAATCAGTATGTTTGGGAAGACTGTGCAACATTTTGGCATCACACTACATTTCAAAAACACTTTGTCCTATATCTTTCATCAAACAATGGGAAACAAAGGCTCCCATTATAACACAAATGTGCACTCTTGGACAGCCAGAAGGCAAACTGCTCCTAAACTGCTTAGAATGTGCATGCCTCTCTGCTCAACTTTGAATGTGTTGTGTGAGCCTATTGTTATATGTGGCCTATTACTCAGCAAACTAGCTTTGTACTATCTACTGGAAGCAAGAGAGTTGATATTGACAAGTTGTTGGTATTGGCAATGTAATCACGAATATGTTACTGAAAAGGGATTGCAGGATTGCATCTATCACCCAAAGTAAACTCAAGGAAAGTAACATGACCAAGGCAACAATGTGTCCAATTTAAACACTTCAGCAGATTTCAAGTTTGGTCATGAGTTATTCTTCAATAAAAATGACATTGGAAAGACAACGCAATGCAGGAATGATAAACAACGGACGTTGGCCCGTTATGGGCCATATTTTCATATTTTTCCACAAAATAGGTTTAAGTACTGTCTTTTTAAAACATTTAACAACCACCCCAACCAATCAGAATCAGACCAACACTAGTGTTACGACTGAGCAGTTGGAAAAGCTGAGTTATTTAAAATTCCCAGAGGGAAACTTTAAACAACTGTCATAACCTATAATTTTAAGTGTTATGATTGAGATGCGACTCTAAATTCAGGAATCAGACCACCAGTTCTCGAGGTTTTACATTAAACTAAATGAAACATTTTATTAATTTACACAGGTTAAAATATACACATAGCTTCAAATTACGACTATCATAATGTAACAAATTCCCAAACTAATCTCTATTAAGGCAACAGCAACCCATAGACTAAACAGACACCAGGCAAACATTTTCACCGTACGAATTCAAAATGAGGTTCTTTTCACTTTGATTCCTGTGGAGACATTTGGAGGCTTACAGCTGCTGCTGATCTCACATTGCCTCTGCCCTACACACACAAAACTCCTTAAGTTATACCTAGCACCACTCATTGAATGTAAATTCTCATTGTAAATTTGAACTCCACCTTTTACAATAAAACTCCTTTCATAGTACCAATTTTATTAGTAACATAAACATATTGCTTGGTATCTGCTAGCTAGGCAGTTTTCACCCCACTTCTTGAATGCTCTATTCAAAAAATGCAAATGAACACTATGGGCAGAATTTTCTGCCTGTCAGGCGGGCAAGCCCAACCCAATCTCCAGCGGGTGGGGAACCAATCCTCGCCGGAGAAGCAGGCTCTGCCGCCATTTTACGTGGACGGGCCAATTAAGGCCCGCCCAGCGTGACGTCCGGCAGGCTTCCTGTGCAGGCGAGGGGGGAATTCCCCAAAAGCAAGAGTGTGCTCTTTCCCACATGCGCACGAAAGAGCGCACTTCTCCCTGAGGCTAAAACTTTATTAAACTTTTAAAATCCCTACATGAAACCTCATCCTGCCCGCGGATGAGGTTTCATGTTTTCTCTAGTTCCCGCTGGGGCTCCTGGCCTGCCAGCTAACCTTAAGGTTGGACTGGCAGGTCCTTTAATTGTATAATTGATCCTGTCTATGGCCTCAATTGGCCATTGACAGGTTGGCGGGCCCGAGCTGATTTTGCTGCACCCCCACCTTCCTAAAAATTTAAATGGGGCGGAATGAGGTCGGGGGTTCCGCCTGACATCAGCCCGCATCATTTTATGCGTCAGCAAGTGGGCCTTGCCCTCTGCTCGCCAATGGCAAAATTCTGCCCTATCTCTCTTACATATCACAACTAGTACACATCAAAGCACCCAGACTAGCTGGCTTTAATCCAATTAAGACACACCCATAGACTAAACCTCAATGTTAAAGGAAAAATATTTTCCAATAATATTGTATACATTAATAGCTTCATAACATTAGCTACAGTACACTTATAATCAGAATAAAGCTCTTGTTACCTGTCCCATCAGGCATTCCTGACCTTCTCAAGGGCAATTAGGGATGGGCAATAAATGCTGGCCTTGCCAGCGACGCCCACATCCTGTAAATGAATAAAAAAAACTAGGAATAACTTATAGAACAAAAAAAAAAGGAATATTAATTCACGTGAATGTTAAAGTCCAGAATGTCAGAGTCCAGTAAGGTTCCTTTACATAGGAGCTAAAGTTCAGGAAGGTTCAGGTAGCTGAAAGCAAGAGTTGCCAAATTCCTTCAAAGTTGGTGATGTCGCAGCAAGATGAGGTTGGTATACAGAGACTTGGCTTGTTCTGCAGGCGATGGCAGGAATCTTCCAGAGATCCAGGCTTTGAGACAGTTTAGTCTTGAAGTAGGCTTTATTGTCAGCCTGGGGCTCCTGCTTTGGTGTTGACATGCTGGATGTTAACAGCAGACTGCCCTGGGATTCCGGAAATGTAACCTCTACACTTTCTAAAGGCCAAAGGAGCTTAGCTCATGTGGTGCTGCCCATTGGTGAGTCAGTTTCAGGTTAACAATCAGTTTCTATGTTTCCATCGTTCACCTCAGGAGATAGAGGTTGGCTATTAGCGCCTCCACAGGTATAATGAGTTTTGATGGCTCTATCTCTTTGTTGTAAGTCCAGGCTGGGAAGACAGACCATCAGCCGCTCCCTTGTTTCATTGATTATAATGGGTCCACACAATGATAGGTGTGAGATTCCACTAGGATGAAGATTGAGCTTTGTCCTGTAATTACTGTTGGAATTTTTCAGAACTGTGGCCAACTTGCAAATCATGTGACCTGTAACAGCCATGTTTTTGGTCCAGCAAAGTCCATTTTTAAATAAGCAGAAAGTAAAGTTTGATTTAAACAGTTTATGATCTCTTTCATTTCTTTTGGACATGACACCGAGCATAAAGATGTATCCATGATTCTTCACTATATTTCCCTTGCTCACAAGATGGATAAAATTTCTTTACTGCCTCTTTTTTTACATTTTGATGGTGTCCCTCAAGGGGCCTAAGGAGGTAACAAGTACAGCAATATATTATAAAAAGAGCTTCGTGTCAAATATGTCAAAGACCCAGTGGGAAGAGTACAAGGATGAATGTTACCATAAAGTACCAACACAGCATATAGGCATGAAGCAGTTGTGAACATGTAAGGAAAAAAGAAATGTAGTGCTAACACAGAGAAATATTGAAAAGGACAGAACAAATGAAGTAGAAATTATAAAGTTAGTTTATGGAAATTATGTTATATATGTAAATGGAGGAAATGCAATTTACAGCAATGAGGAATGCTCAAGGGTCAAGTCATTCTTTCACAATCCTCCCTGGTCTTATGTTAAAAGGGAAAACTGAATGCATGAGTAAGTGCTCGTATGTAGCAGAAGGAAGATCACTTTTCATGTCATAACTCAATTCTTATGAGGAAGCAGAAGTTGAGCTATTTGAAAGCAAGGGTGAAGAGTCTTTAGATTGAGGGGGTTGGAGTGCTGCATATAATCATTGGTATGCATCATCTTGATTATATGTCATATCAATATAAAAACAAAAATACCTGGAAAAACTCAGTAGGTCTGGCAGCATCTGCGGAGAGGAACACAGTTAACGTTTCGAGTCCGAATGACCCCTCAACAGAACTAAGTAAAAATAGAAGAGAGGTGAAATATAAGCTGGTTTAAGGAGGGGGTGGAACAGATAGAGCTGGATAGAGGGCCAGTGATAGGTGGAGATAACCAAAAGGTGTCACAGACAAAAAGACAAAGAGGTGTTGAAGGTGGTGATATTATCTAAGGAATGTGCTAATGAAGGGTAGAAAGCAGGACAAGCAAGGTACAGAGAGCCCTAGTGGGGGTGGGGTGAAGGAATCAAAAAAGGCTAAAAGGTAGAGATAAAACAATGGATGCAAATACAGTTAAAAATAATGGAAATAGGTGGGAAAAGAAAAATCTATATAAATTATTGGAAAAAAAAGGGGGGGAATCAGAAAGGGGTGGGGATGGAGGAGAGAGTGCATGATCTAAAATTGTTGAACTCAATATTCAGTCTGGAAGGCTGTAAAGTGCCTGGTCGGAAGTGAGGTGCTGTTCCTCTGGTTTGCGTTGAGCTTCACTGGAACAATGCAGCAAGCCAAGGACGGACATGTGGGCATGAAAGCAGGGTGGAGTTTTGAAATGGCAAGTGACAGGGAGGTCTGGGTAATGCTTGCAGACAGACTGAAGGTGTTCTGCAAAGTGGTCACCCAGTCTGCGTTTGGTCTCTCCAATGTAGAGGAGACCACATTGGGAGCAACGAATGCAGGAGACTAAATTGAGGGAAGTGCAAGTGAAATGCTGCTTCACATGAAAGGAGTGTTTGGGCCCTTGGACAGTGAGGAGAGGATAAGTAAAGGGGCAGGCGTTACAGCTCCTGCGGTTGCATGAGAAGGTGCTGTGGGAGGGGGTTGAGGTGTAGGGGGTGATGGAGGAGTGGAATAGGGTGTCCCGGAGGGAACGATCCCTGCGGAACGCCGCTGGGGGTGGGTTGAAGGGAAGATGTGTTTGGTGGTGGCATCATGCTGGAGTTGGCGGAAATGATGGAGGATGATCCTTTGAATGCGGAAGCTGGTGGGGTGATAAGTGAGGACAAGGGGGACCCTATCATGTTTCTGGGCGGGAGAAGGCGTGAGAGCGGACGCGCGGGAGATGGGCCGGACACGATTGAGTGCTCTGTCAACAACCATGGGTGGAAAAGCAAGAAGGAGGACGTCAGAGGAACTGTTTTTGAAGGTAGCATCATCGGAACAGATGCGACCGAGGCAAAGGAACTGAGAGAATGGGATGGAGTCCTTACAGGAAGCAGGGTGTGAGGAGCTGTAGTCGAGATAGCTGTGGGAGTCGGTAGGCTTGTAATGGATATTGGTGGACAGTCTATCACCAGAAATTGAGACAGAGAGGTCAAGGAAGGGAAGGGAAGTGTCAGAGATGGACCATGTGAAAATGATGGTGGGGTGGAAATTGGAAGCAAAATTAATAAATTTTTCCAGGTCCAGACGAGAGCATGAAGCAGCACCAAAGTAATCATTGATGTACCAGAGAAAGAATTGTGGGAGGGGGCCAGAGTAGGACTGGAACAAGGAATGTTCCACATACCCCATAAAGGGACAGGCATAGCTGGGGCCCATGCGGGTACCCATAGCCACACCTTTTATTTGGAGGAAGTGAGAGGAGTTTAAGGAGAAATTGTTCAGTGTGAGAACAAGTTCAGCCAGACAGAGGAGAGTAGAGATGGATGGGGGTTGTTCTGGCCTCTGTTCGAGGAAGAAGAGGAGAGCCATCAGACCATCCTGGTGGGGGATGGAGGTGTAGAGGGATTGGACTTCCATGGTGAACAGGAGGCGGTTGGGGCCAGGGAACTGGAAATTGTTGATATGATGTAGGGTGTCAGAGGATGTAGGTGGGAAGAGACTGGACAAGGGGAGAGAGAATGGAGTCAAGATAGCAAGAAATGAGTTCCGTGGGGCAGGAACAGGCTGACATGATTGGTCTGCTGGGACAGTCCTGTTTGTGGATTTTGGGTAGGAGGTAGAAGTGGGCCATCCGAGGTTGGGAGACTATCAGGTTGGAAGCTGTGGAAGGAAGATCTCCAGAGGAGATGAGGTCAGTAACAGTCCTGGAACAATGGCTTGATGTTCAGTGGTGGGGTCATGGTCCAGGGGGAGGTAGGAGGAAGTGTCTGCGAGTTGACGCTCAGCCTCTGCGAGGTAGAGGTCAGTGCACCAGACAACAACAGCACCAGCTTTGTCAGTGGGTTTGATGACAATGTCAGGGTTGGACCTGAGAGAACAGAGTGCAGCAAGTTGAGAGAGAGACAGTTTAGAGTGGGTGCAAGGAGCAGAGAAATTGAGACAACTAATGTCACGCCGACAGTTCTCAATGAAAAGGTCAAGAGAAGAATCCAGAGAGAGGGGTGCAGGTCGGGGGAGAATATTGGAGGTGGGTAAAAGGATCCGTCAAACAGGGAGAAGACTCCTGCCCAAAGAAGTGAGCATGGAAACGAAGGCAGCGGAAGAAGAGTTCAGCATCGTGCCGAGCCCGAAATTCATTGAGATGAGGGCGTAAGAGTATGAAACTAACTCCTTTGCTGAGCACTGACCATTAAGCGTCGGAGAGGGGAAGGTCAGGGGTATGGTGAATACACAGCCGGGGCTGGGATTGGAAGACGGGATGGGGACAGAGGGACAGGCAGGGGTGGCGGGTCCTGGATGGGTGTTCGTGTCGATGAGTTGTTGGAGCTTATGTTCCGACACTGAACGTTCAGTGCTTAAAAAAGGACTTAGTTTCATACCCTTATGCCCTCATCTCAATGAATTTCAGGCTTGGCACGATGCTGAACTCTTCTTCCGCTGCCTTCGTCTCCGTGCTCACTTCTTTGGGCAGGAGTCTTCTCCCCGTTCAACAGATCCTTTTACCCAACTCCAATATTCTCCCTCCACCTGGACCCTCTCTCTGGATTCTCATCTTCTCTTGATCTTTTCATTGAGAACTGTCGGCATGACATTAGTTGTCTCAATTTCTCTGCTCCTTGCACCCACTCTAAACTGTCTCTCTCTCAACTTGCTGCACTCCGTTCTCTCAGGTCCAACCCTGACATTGTCATCAAACCCACTGACAAGGCTGGTGCTGTTGTTGTCTGGTGCACTGACCTTTACCTTGCAGAGGCTGAGCGTCAACTCGCAGACACTTCCTCCTACCTCCCCCTGGACCATGACCCCACCACTGAACATCAAGCCATTGTTCCAGGACTGTTACTGACCTCATCTCCTCTGGAGATCTTCCTTCCACAGCTTCCAACCTGATAGTCTCCCAACCTCGGATGGCCCGCTTCTACCTCCTACCCCAAATCCACAAACAGGACTGTCCCAGGAGACCAATCATGTCAGCCTGTTCCTGCCCCACGGAACTCATTTCTTGCTATCTTGACTCCATTCTCTCTCCCCTTGTCCAGTCTCTTCCCACCTACATCCTCTGACACCCTACATCATATCAACAATTTCCAGTTCCCTGGCCCCAACTGCCTCCTGTTCACCATGGAAGTCCAATCCCTCTACATCTCCCACCAGGATGGTCTGAAGCCTCTCCGCTTCCTCCTCGAACAGAAGCCAGAACAGCCCCCATCCACCACTACACTCCTCCATCTGGCTGAACTTGTTCTCACACTGAATAATTTCTCCTTCAACTCCTCTCACTTCCTCCAAATAAAAGGTGGGTACCCGCATGGGCCCCAGCTATGCCTGTCTCTTTATGGGGTATGTGGAACAATCCTTGTTCCAGTCCTATTCTGGCCCCTCCCACAACTCTTTCTCTGTTACATCGATGATTACTTTGGTGCTGCTTCATGCTCTCGTCTGGACCTGGGAAAATTTATTAATTTTGCTTCCAATTTCCACCCCTCCATCATTTTCACGTGGTCCATCTCTGACATTTCCCTCCCCTCCTTGACCTCTCTGTCTCAATTTCTGGTGATAGACTGTCCACCAATATCCATTACAAGCCTACCTACTCCCACAGTTACCTCGACTACAGCTCCTCACATCCCGCTTCCTGTAAGGACTCCATCCCATTCTCTCAGTTCCTTTGCCTCTGTCGCATCTGTTCTGATGATGCCACTTTCAAAAACAGTTCCTCTGACATGTCCTCCTTCTTCCTTAACCGAGCTTTTCCACCCACGGTGGTTGACAGAGCCCTCAACCGTGTTCAGCCCATCTCCCGCGTATCCGCCCTCACACCTTCTTCTCCCTCCCAGAAACATGATAGGGTCCCCCTTGTCCTCACTTATCACCCCACCAGCCTCCGCATTCAAAGGATCATCCTCCGCCATTTCCGCCAACTCCAGCATGATGCCACCACCAAACACATCTTCCCTTCACCCCCCTCCGCCCCCCCCCAACCCCCCGGCGGCATTTCTCAGGGATTGTTCCCTCCAGGACACCCTGGTCCACTCCTCCATCAACCCCTACACCTCAACCCCCTCCCACGGCACCTTCTCATGCAACCGCAGAAGATGTAACATCTGCCCCTTTACTTCCCCTCTCCTCACTGTCCAAGGACCCAAACACTCCTTTCAAGTGAAGCATTTCACTTGCACTTCCCTCAATTTAGCCTACTACATTCGTTGCTCCCAATGCAGTTTCCTCTACATTGGAGAGATCAAACGCAGACTGGGTGACCACTTTGCAGAACTCCTTCGGTCTGTCCGCAAGCATTACCCAGATCTCCCTGTCGCTTGCCATTTCAACATTCCACCCTGCTCTCATGCCCACATGTCTGTCCTTGGCTTGCTGCATTGCTCCAG
Source organism: Carcharodon carcharias (assembly GCF_017639515.1). Classification (NCBI taxonomy): domain Eukaryota; kingdom Metazoa; phylum Chordata; class Chondrichthyes; order Lamniformes; family Lamnidae; genus Carcharodon; species Carcharodon carcharias. The sequence continues at coordinate 8,655,303 of NC_054503.1, forward strand.
TGAAGCTCAACGCAAATTGAAGGAACAGCACCTCTTCTTCTGACTCGGCACTTTACAGCCTTCCGGACTGAATATTGAGTTCAACAATTTTAGATCTTGAACTCTCTCCTCCATCCTCACCCCCTTTCTGTTTCTTCCCCTTCCTTTTTGTTTTTTCCAATAATTTATATAGATTTTTCTTTTTCCACCTACTTCCATTATTTTTAAATGTATTTCCATCCAATGTTTTATCTCTACCTTTTAGCCTTTTTTGATTCCTTCACCCCACCCCACTCCCACTAGGGCTATCTGTACCTTGCTCGTCCTGCTTTCTATCCTTAATTAGCACATTCCTTAGATAATATCACCACCTTCAACACCTCTTTGTCCTTTTGTCTGTGACATCTTTTGGTTATCTCCACCTATCACTGGCCCTCTATCCAGCTCTACCTGTTCCACCCCGCCCCTCCTTAAACCAGCTTATATTTCACCTCTCTTCTATTTTAATTAGTTCTGTTTAAGTGTCATTCGGACTTGAAACGTTAACTGTGCTCCTCTCCACAGATGCTGCCAGACCTGCTGAGTTTTTCCAGGTATTTTTGTTTTTGTTTTGGATTTCCAGCATCTGCAGTTTTTTGTTTTTATCTTAGTGTTACATCAATATGCCCATGCACACTGGCTATGTAGAACAGAGCATGGGCAGAATTTTTTGTCTCCCAAACGGGAGTGAAATAGTGCGCGATGATGTTGGGCGAGTGTCCCGATGTCATCGCATACTCTTGCGATATTTCGCTCAGTGGGCGCGTGCAACAGGTGGCAATGCAGCCACTGACAATTAAGAGGGCTATTTAGGCTTTTAAGCAATTAATTAAATTAAATTTTTCGCTGCCCATCCAACCATTCAGTTGCCGGGTGGGCGGATAGGCCAGGCAGCCTTTGCATTTTTAAGAAACCTCATACACAGGCGGGATGAGGTTTCGAACAGTAAAGAAAGAACCAATAAAAAATTTTAAAACTCATTTCTAACATGTACCTGCTCATCTAACAGTCACATGAAGGAACACGTTTTCCTTATTCTTGAAATCTTTATTTTTAATGTTAAAAACCTTCAGCTCCTGAGGCAGCTCTGTGTCTTCAGGGAGCTTTCACTGAGTGCATCCACTCGCAAGCGTACACTTCAGCGCTTGTGCTCCACCCGTCCCCAACCAGGCAGCGCTGAGGCCATCAGCATGTGTTTTATGCTAGCTGACTGTTAATTGGCCAGCCAGCATGAAATCTCAGTTGAGGCCCGATTTGCGGGTGGTGGACTGTTGCGTGGCCGCTCCCGGTCCCGCCCAATGAGGTAAAAATTCTGCCCCATGTATTGGGAATATCTAAATGGATGAATGCACTTAATGTCTTCACAGAACTAGAAAAATCTGTTAGTTAACCAAATGCACTTTAAAACTATCGTTCGCCTGAACACCAACAGTCACCATCCCCACTTGAAGCAGGCACAGATTCATGTACTGTGGAAGATGATCATAATAAAGTTGAGGATAAAGCACCCAAGTGATAGACTGAGCACTGATGATGAGGAAGGGGTAACAGGGTTGACTAAAAGTCAGCTGGTGCAAGTTAGGAGGTCTAACATCCTCAATGGGCCCTTTAGGGATACAGATCTTAACAAGCCTGCTTTACAATGGAGCTGATAAATGGTCACTTGCTTCCATACATGCAGCACTGGAAGTTGTAATGGTTAGGTTGGAGCAACAGTTGTCCAATTTCAGTGTACCATCAAACACAGGGTAACACTAGCATACTAACTATGGAAACCTGGAGTTTGTAGGCCCTCCTGATGGTCAGTCACACAGCAGGTATCCAGGCTCCAATCCCAAGATGCACTCATGGCCAGCTTGATTAGAAAGTGTGACAGGCCATCAGGAGCGGAGGCTTTCAAGAGCTCATAAATGATTATATAAGTCAGTGGACTTTGAAAGAGGATGCTCTCTGAACAGTGGAACGTGTGGTGTAGCAGATATAGCCAGTTGGCAATCATGTCAACAGCAGTTCTAAGCCATCTTGTAGCTTTCAAAGCAATATGCCCATAGTGACTACAGCAAAGGAGACACCTGGCACAGATGCAGGTAGTGAGTGGGCTTTATGCGCTTCCAGCAGTTCACTAATTGGCTATGCTGTCATGTATCAGTGTTATGTCCTTAGGAAGGAAAGCACAAAGTAGCAAAGCTTACCTACAAGCATCATGAAGAAGCTCATGCCTGAAAACAGCAAACACACTAAAAACGTACAACATGAGCACAGAAGAACAAGATAAATTTGAATAGTTTTTCAGGCTTTCATTGTGTAGAAAAATCAGATGTACTGATAAACAGGTTAGGAATCTGTTGCTCTTTATTCTGTACTGGGAAAGAAAAGTTTTTGCTATCAAAAAGTAAAATGCTCTTTATTTTGTATTGTTACACAGGGCCTTTTTATTAGAAATCAATGAACAATTTATCTGCTTAAAACCTCTAAATTCGGCAGGGAAACTATTCTATAATTATTTTCAGCTCAGTTTCATGCAGTTCTGCACGATGAGAAATATTCAGCATTTTAACATGTCCATCAATGTTACCTAAAATATCTTAATGAATGAATTAACATATTCAATTGTTGCTTCATTAGTTTATTCATAAGCAGTTTATTCTCCAAGTACAAAAATGTATTGCAGTTTTTTCCTTACAACTGTCAGCCTTTCTGTTAATCATACAACAGTACAGCATAGATAGAGACCATTTGGGCCATAGCATTTGTGCTGGCCCTTTTGAAGATCAAGCAGATCAGAATGGTTGCTTTCATTCCTCCATTCGCTACCACTATAGAGTATCTGCGCTTCACCTATATATCTCCCATATCTAGACCAGAACACTTCCGCACTTAACCAATGCTTGTCCTTAAATATCAAGCATTTCCACATTCATTTTAGCAATTTTACGAGTTAGGTTTCACTAAAACACAACAGCGCAATGCACATTTTTCCCAATTTTTGTAAAATATTCAGAACTATAGTTATAGATTCTGTCCTTCCAATACTGGTTTAATGCTTGTTGAAGCAGCAGTGATAACATTTTCAGTAGTTGTGGGTTACAACGATGCACAACATGAAAACAAGGCACAAAGTGTGATTCCCTCCCCCCCACTATTCCACCATGCCCTATTGTTGTAGTGGCGGTGATAGATCAAACAATCCGAATGATAATAATAGTACTGCAGCATTGATTAGATGCCAAGTAAATCTTCTTCTGGATTGCCTCAACAACGTGTTAGAGCTTCTAACACAACATCAGGGCTGTAGTACAACAACATTTTTACACCCCAGCAATTACTGTGGCTTCTTTCAGTACAGTTACTAATTTAGAGCCAATCTGAGTCAAACCGTGGCATTTTGTATTATGATGCCTACCAGAAACCAGTTTCAGGTGACCCAATCTCATTTCACTTAAGTGTCAGTTATGGCTCAGTTGGTAGATCTCGGCAGGGCCCCATTCCAGTGCTTGAGCACAAAAGCTAAGGCCGACACTCGAGTGCAGCACAGAGGGAGCACTGTACTGTCACTGATGTTGTCTTTCGGATGAGACGTTAAACCAAGATCCCATCTGGGTGGACGTAATGGATCCCGGAGCGCTATTTTGAAGAAGAGTAGGGAAGTTATCCCTGGTGTCCTGGCCAATATTTTTCCCTCAATCAACATCACAAAAACGGATTATCTGGTTATTATCACATTGCTGATTGTGGGAGCTTGCTGTGCACAAATTGGCTGCTGTGTTTCCTGCATTACAACAGTGACTATATTTCAAAAGTATTTTATTCATCATGAAATGCGCTGTAGAAATACAAATCTTTCTTTTTTTCTTAGTGTGCATCTATCCCATCAGTGTGGAATTGATTTGAACACAGGTTGTAGAGATCAAAGGATATTGTAAAGACAATCTCTCCCAGTCCCTTCGACACCAGTTATTTTCAGTACTCTAAGCATATTTTGTAAAGAGGCCCTTCTACCAGTTAAGTTTTGTTTGAGGGTATATTCAATCCACAGAGACAATGGTACAAATATATAAAGCTAGCTCATTAGCAAATTGTTAGGTTCACACTGTCTGGATTATCGATTTACCATCTGAATATCAAAGGACAAAATTTGTAGAACATCAGCTAAAGAGCTTTAGCAGCTCTCTCAATGACTGTGTGATGTCCATAATTTCAAACATGTAGTTGATAATCTCATAAAATTTCTGCAGTTTTTAGCTGATGCCAGTGTAATGAGAGTAGTACAGATTCTTTTACCAACTGAAAGCTAATTAAATTGTCAACAATAACTGGTATTTATTGAAGGATTTTAACACAGTAAAGCATACCAAGGTGCTTTGACAGATGCGCTAACAAACAGAATTTGACTCGAGCTACCGAAGAGGTATGAGGACAGGAGGCCTAAAGCTTGGTCAAAGATGTAGGTTTTAAGGAGTGTCTTAAAGGAGGAGAAAGAAGCAGAGATGTTTAGAGGAGGAATTCCAACTAAACACACACACCTGCAAACCAACAAAGTCAATTAGAATACTGACCAATGTGGCAAAAACAGAAACGTGTTAGCACTGCATTTTTTTTCCTTTTTTTTCACAACTGCTTCATGCCTATATCCTGTGTTGGTGCTTTATGGTAACATTCATCCTTGTACTTTTCCTACTGGGTCCTTGACATATTTGACTAGCTCTTTCAATGATATACTGCTGTACTTGTTACCTCCTTAGTCCTCTTGAGGGATACCATCAAAATGCATAAGGAAGTTACAAATTGTACAGCATTTTAGTCAGAGCACACCTCGAACACTGTGTCTAGTTTTGGCAGTTGAGGCACAAAGGAAACATTCAAACCGGAAAAACAGCAAAGAGAAAAGCCACTGATCCCCAACATTAAAGGTTTGAGTTATGGGAAAAATTGTGGTTTTTCAGCTTTGAGAGGAGGTGTCTGAGAAGTGATCTTAAGATATATAAGATTGTTAACAGAATGGGAAAGCTAAATCCAGAATAGTAATTTAAATTCAAACGTAGAAAAGGTCAAGAAGACACAAGTTAAAGATAAGAGGAAGTAAATTTAGGACAAATATAAAGACATTCTTCACATAAAGAGCAATCAGTGCATTGAACAGACTAGGTAGACTAGATTAGGTTTATGGGAACACCTTTACACCCAAAGCAGCCCCCATAGCCAGTTTTGGGAATATAGTTCCCACATCTTGAAGCAGATTATAGCTGATAACCAAGGATTTAGCTGCTGCACATCAATTCCATAAGGCAGCCGGTACACAGCTGGATCCTGATCAGAATCAGAGGATCATTTAAGAGCAATGGAAGCAAAAATCTTGGAATTATCAGTTGGATGCTGCAAGGAGCAGAATTTAGGGTCTTTCTGGATGGGCCAAATGGCCTTCCACATTCCTAACTATCTTTCAATTTTGTGTCAGCACATTCAGGACAGGAGGTGTTAAGGTGAAAAACAACTGACCAAAAAAAGAAATAAGTTACTTTCTGTCAGATTGAGATTCAGCATTGTCTGGATTTTATAGTTGAATGTTTCAGGGGTCACGGTGTAACCTGACCTGCTCCTTGGCAGCTCAGCTAGTTTTAAATGAGGGAGTTCATCTTTGCTGAAAGGCATCTTGGAAAAGCTTATAAAAAAACCCCTTTAATAAAGTTTCTCCCTGTCCATTCGCTCAGTGGATTCTGCGTTCATTTGTCATTCGAAACAAATAACCAGATTGTCAGCATTAATATCCCCTGCTTAGTAAAAAGCTTCCTTTTATTCAGTGCTTGGACATGGAGCTTGACTGATGCTTTGTTCATTCAAAGCAGCTTTGGAATGAATAAAGGAAAGTACTTCACCAGAACGGGAAAGGACTTAAAAGCCTGCTATTTATCAAATCCCTGCCATAGCCCATACAGTAGATTGTGATTCTGTCCCCATCACCTGTACAGTAGATTATGTGCCACTGCCCCATCACCTGTTCATTGAGATTCTGAATCTAGATCTACTGCCTGGTTCAGAGTCTGTATGCATCTTTTGGACAATAGATTGCAGGTCAATAATTACAGCCTGACTGCAGCATGAAGTTAAAGTTCCTTTTGTTATGATCCCAGCTGATGTTACTACTGGACAAGCCAAATCCCAGTGTGGAACCCAGCTTGGTAGATCCTAACTTTTATTTTTTGTTTAGATATGTGGAGAGTGGCTACTGAACAGAGTCACAGAAGTCAATTGATGAATTTTTAACAAAAGAATTAACATTTATTAAACAAGAAAATATGAACTATGTTACAATACTCCTTTATCACAACTATACATTTATAGATATTTACCAATTTGTGAGGATTACACAAGTTACAAGAGCTGTCTTGTACTCTAATAATCACAGTAAGTACATGGTCCATGTAAACCAGTAGGCGACCTGTGGTCAGGACACCACACTCTGAAACTAAGTGACAGATGCCACCCCAAACAGATATTATGGATCTCTCATTAACTCCCCGCGACGTTTGTCACACCTCGAGCCAACTGGTCTCACTGAACTCTGTCTTTCACACGAGGGTTTTCAATCTCCGCTCTTGAAGTTCAACTTGCTTTGAAATCTTTTCCCAATTGACGCTTTCTCTCAGATGCCTTCTACAAGCGTCCACCTCCAGGGTTTCGAATTCTCCTTCTGACATTCTTCTCCCTGGATCGCCACGTGCATTCAAGCTTTCTCCCATATACTCTCTCTCAAATGCTCAGCCACGCCAACAGTACACCACTGCTTCACATGCCCATAGTAAAGAGTTACAGAGTTTCAGCTGTCTCCTTGGACCTCCTCACATGCCTATATCACTTTAAATCTGCGTCTTGTAGCTTTCTTCTTTTTAAGCATGAAGCCATCCTCCCTGTTCCTTGCTTTCACTTCCATAGAACAGGACCTTTTCCAGGTTCCTGTCCTTGTCCTCTGACTAGCCATCTCGGATCTTCCCTGTTCCATTTCTCTGGTTTTGGCGACTTTCTTCTTTATTTTATGGAACCTACTTCTGCAGATTCTTCTCCTGTCCAGCTTTTCTTAGCAGCTGGCTGCAACTTTAATTTGGGACTTACTATCTGTCCTTCTGCTGTCCTCCTGGAGTCTTGCCCTCAACTGAACTGAAACAGCTTTTCTAGGGGGGAGGGGTCTGTGTGTGTGTGTGTGTGCCCCTCTTTGGGCCCCTGCTGGTAGGCAACAGCACAGTTTTTTTTAACCTTGTTTTAACTTTCCTAAACCACTAACTCAAGCTAAATATGGTTTCACAGGCAGTACTTCATTACCAGCTTCAAGTGGACAAGGAGTGGACAAGCACAGTGTCAAACGTCTACTTGATTTTGTCCTGTTCTCATTCACTACATGTGAAGAAGGGGGTGCTTTCAGCTGAAGTTGATCAGGAATGTTAATTTCAGTTGGCTATTTTCCCCTCCTAACACAGGGATACTGAGGCTCACTATAACACTCCTATTTGCTTCCACAAATTACTTTAGCAAACACATGCAAACTCAATCTTCCCAGACTGAATGGTTGAATGTTTCAACACAAGATTCTATACAACTCCGAAGTAAGTCAACATACTGAATTCTGCATTAGCATACACACACACATACACAACACAAAGTGCTGTTAACCATTTTTTGCACTCTCCTCTCTGTTTACAGTTTGTGCAGCACACATTATTACATGCATACTTTTCGCTCTGTCCAGGAGGAGGCGATGACATAGCGGTATTGTCGCTGAACTAATAATCCAGAGGCCCAGGGTAATGCTTTGGGGACACAGAAGTTCGAATCCTACCACGGCAGATGGTGGACTATGAATGATGACCATGAATTGATTGTTGTAATGCCCTTTCGGGAAGGAAATCTGTCGTCCTTACCTGGTCTGGCCTACATGTGACTCCAGACCCACAGCAAAGTGGATGACTCTGAAATGGCTGTGCAAGCCACTCAGTTGCAGCAAACCGCTACAAAGTCACAAAAAAAGAAATGAAACCGGGCAGACCGCCCAGCATCAACCTCAGCACTGAAAATGACAATAGCAATCTCAGAACAAAAACAGAATTACCTGGAAAAACTCAGCAGGTCTGGCAGCATCGGCGGAGAAGAAAGAGTTGACGTTTCGAGTTCTCATGACCCTTCGACAGAACTTGCCAAGAAGGGTCATGAGGACTCGAAACGTCAACTCTTTTCTTCTCCGCCGATGCTGCCAGACCTGCTGAGTTTTTCCAGGTAATTCTGTTTTTGTTTTGGATTTCCAGGATCCGCAGTTTTTTTGTTTTTAACAGCAATCTCAGTCCTGTCGACCCTGCAAAGTCCTCCTAAATAACTTCTGGGGGCTAGGGTCAAAATTCGGAGAGCTGTCTCACAGGCTAGTCAAGCAACAGACTGACATAGTCATACTCATGGAATCATACCTTACAGATAATGTCCCAGACCATCAGCATCCCTGCAGAGGTGGTGGCACAGTGGTATACAGTCCGGGGGTGGGGGGTTGCCCTGGGAGTCCTCAACATTGACTCCGGACCCCAAGAAGTCTCATGGCATCAGGTCAAACATGGGCAAGGAAACCTCCTGCTGATTACCACATGCCACCCTCCCTCAGCTGATGAATCAGTGCTCCTCCATGTTGAACACCACTTGGAGGAAACACTAAGGGTGACAAGGGCACAGAATGTACCCTGGGTGTGGGACTTCAATGTCCATCATCAAGAGTGCCTCGGTAGCACCACTACTGACCGAGCTGGCTGAGTCCTAAATGACATAGCTGCGAGACTGGGTCTGCAGCAGATGGTGAGGGAACCAACAAGAGGGAAAAACATACTTGACCTCATCCTCATCAACCTGTCTGCTGCAGATGCATTAGTCTATGACAGTATTGATGAGAGTGACCACCGCACTGTCGTTGTGGAGACGAAGACCCGCCTTCACATTGAGGTGCCCTCCATCATGTGTGGCACTACCACCGTGCAAAATGGGATAGATTTTGAACCGATCTAGCAGCTCAAGACTGGGCATCCATGAGGCGCTGTGGGCCATCACCAGCAGCAGAATTGTACTCGAGCACAATGAGTAACCTCATGGCCCAGCATATCCCCAGCTCTACAATTACCATCAAGCCAGGAGATCAACCCTGGTTCAATGAAGAGTGCAGAAGGGCATGCCAGGAGCAGCACCAGACATACCTAAAAAAAATGAGGTGTCAACGCGGCGAAACTATAACATAAGAGGACTACATGCGTGCCAAACAGCATAAGCAGCAAGTGATAGACAGGGCTAAGCGATCCCACAACCAACGGATCAGATCTAAGCTCTGCAGTCCTGCCACATCCAGTTGTGAACGGTGGTGGACAATTAAACAACTCACTGGAGGAGAAGGCTCCACAAATATCCCCATCCTCAATGATGGGGGAGCCCAGCACATCAGTGCAAAAGATAAGGTTGAAGCATTTGCAAGAATCTTCAGGCAGGAGTGCCAAGTGGATAGTCCATCTCGGTGTCCTCCGGAAGTCCCCAGTATCACAGATGTTAGTTGTCAGCCAATTCAATTCACTCCACGTGAAATCACAAATCGACTGAAGGCACTGGATACTGCAATGGCTATGGGTCTTGACAATAGTCCGCCAATAGTACAGAAGATCTGTGCTCCAGAACTTGCTGCGCCCCTAGCCAATCTGTTGCAGTACAGCTATAAAACTGGCACCTAGCCGGCTGTGTGGAAAATTGCCCTGTCCTGTATATCCTGTACACAAAAAGTAGGACAAATCCAACCTGGCCAATTACCACCCCATCAGTCTACTCTCCATCATCAGTACAGTAATGTAAGGAGTTATCAACAATGTTATCAAGTGGCACTTGCTTAGTAATAACCTGCTCACTGACGCCCAGTTTAGGTTCCGCCAGAGCCACTCAGCTCCTAGCCTCATCATAGCCCTGGTTCAAACATGGACAAAAGAGCTGAATTCTTAAGGTGAGGTGAGAGCGACTGCCCTTGACATCAAGGCTGCATTTGACCGAGCATGGCATCAAGGAGCCCTAGCAAAACTGGAGTCAATGGGAATCAAGGGGAAAACTCTCCGCTGGTTGGAGTCATACCAGCACAAAAGAAGAAGATGGTTGTGGTTGTTGGAGGTCAGTCATCTCAGCTCCAGGGCATTACTGCAGGAGTTCCTCAGGGTAGAGTCCTCGGCCCAAGCATCTTCAGCAGCTGCATCAATGACCTGATGCAGCTCAGAAGTGAGGATGTTCGCTGATAATTGCACAATGTTCAGCACCATTCACGACTCCTCAGATACTGAAGCAGTCCATGTCTAAATGCAGGAAGACCTGGACAATATCCAGGCTTGGGCTGACAAGTGGCAATTAACATTTGTGCCACACAAGTGTCAGGCAATGATCATCTCCAACAAAAGAGAATCCAACCATCGCCCCTTGATGTTCAATGGCATTACCATCACTATCAACACTTTGGGGATTACCATTGACCAGAAACTGAACTGGACTAGCCATATAAATAGTGTGGCTGCAAGAGCAGGTCAGAGGCTAGGAATCATGTGACGAGTAACTTACCTCACTGATCAGTCTGGACATCCATCATATTCTTTGAACTCAAATGACAACCATCATCAGTACCTGTTATCGATGTGTGAACAGCAATTTAGGTTTATAATACTATTCTATGAAAAGTTGATTGTTAAAATCCATCATTTTCTTCCAACTTAAAAGACAACCATCATCAGTACCTGTTATCAATGTGCAAACAGCAATTTAGGTTTCTAATGCTATTCTATGAAAACTTGACTGTTAAAGCACTCGCCTCATTCACATTATTTGGAGCATGTCTGACATCCACTGAGCTACTTTCCTCCAGCTAAACATTTGAGGGTGTGAGGTGGGGGGGGGGGGTAGTAGACAATGGTTACATCAGATGGTCCTCAACCTCTACATTCTATTAAATTCTAAAACTCAGTTACTGACCCCCATATCCTGTCTACTGCAGACACTACCATAACACTACCCACCTCTGAACCTATTTCAGTCCATCTGTCACTGATTCCCTCATCCATGTCCTTTATCACCTCCAGACTCAACTAGTTTAATGTTCATCTGGTCGGGTTCCCTCATCTTCCATCCTCCATAAACTTCAGCTCATCCAAACTGTTATATCACACAAGCCAGCATTCTTGTCCTTGTTGATCCACATCCAATCCCCAAACACCACATTCTGGTATTTAAATTGTTTCATTGCCTTGTCCATCCCTATTTCTGTAACCTTCTCCAGCCCTAAACCACCCATATTGAGCCCTCAGTTCTATTAATCTGGCCTCTTGTGCATATTCTACCACATTACAGTTTCAGCTGTGGCTCAGTTGGCAGCACTCACACTCTGAGTCAGAGGGTTCTGGATTCAATTCCCACTCCAGGATTTCAGCACAAAAATCAAAGTTGTCACTCCAGTGCAGTACTAAAGGATTGCTACGCTGTCAGTGCCAGCTTTTGGGTGAGTCATTGAACTAAAGCCCCCATCTGCCCTCTCAGGTGAATGTAAAAGATCACATGGCACTATCTCGAAAGCCAGAGGAGTTCTCCCTAGTCAGGAGGACAACATTCATCCCTCAACTAACATCACAAAAACAGATGATCTGGCTCATTATCACACTACTGTTTGTGGGAGCTTGCTGTGCGCAAATTGGCTGTTATATTTCCTACTTCATTTCAAAAGTACTTCATTGGTTATGAAGTGCTTTGGGATGTCGGTGGTCGTGAAAGGTGCTAAATAAATGTAAGTCTTTTTTAAATTTTATTATGAATGACGATGCTTTTAGCTATGCCAGATCCACACCTTGAAATGCCTTCACGAAACCACTCCACCTCTCTGTCTCCCTCTTCTTCAAATCCCAAATTTGGTTATCTGCCAATGTGGTTTGGCATCCATTTTTTGGTTTTGCCTCTGCAAAGCATTTTAGGAAGTTTTTCTATTTTATATTTTAAGGGTGCTATCTCAAAGCAAGTTGATGTTATTTTGTCACCCTACATTTTCTCCCCAACTTCAGGGGGAAGATATACATGGGTTTATCAGAGAAAAATGTGATTTATTTGACAGAATTTACAGATACCATGTAAGTTCTACAGATTGCTGCTTACACAAATAAGATTAAGTCTGAGGCTAAGGCACCTCCAAGATGGCACCCAGACAAGTCCAAAGCACTGCTGTGATGAATGACTGTGTCCTAGAGTGCTTCAAATACAATGGTCCACACTTTGCTGGAATGGAGTTTCTTGCTGTGTGCCTTGTTAGCTAGACGTTTTCCTTCACCTTTCAGTTTTAAAAATCTTTGCACCCAAATGCTAGAAATGCTGATATCAGTGTGGCAAGGCAAGCAGGGCACCTAGGATATTGAAGAACCAACAATCTATCTCCTCCACCAATGAGGTTTAAGGATTGAGAAAGGAAGAGGAACAACTGAGAAGAAAATAGAGTGAATTAGGATATAGAAAGAGAAATTAAGAGAGGGAAAGAAAGGGCAGAGGGAGAGAAAAGGAGAGAGAAAGGAAAAATAAGAAAAAAATTGAAACACTTAAAATTTAAGTTTTAAAAAGCAAAATCTCAAAGAACAATTTACTGCTTGCAGGAGTGAGACTGCACAGTTTATCCCTTTCTGGGCCAGAGGGGTTGACTGAAGTATGGGTTGTAAATCTACATTTTCCACTTACACCTGTGGTTCAAATTGCGGAGGCATTAATTACTGAACTTCCAAAGCTTTGCGATGAACATTTTAATCAGCGAAGCAAACTTTTGTATTCAAACTATGATCGAGTCCATTTCAGAATCACAGAATTGTTACGGTGTGCACTCTTGCTCTTGCCAAAAATTAGCAGCCCAGGGTAGGAAAATATGGCTGGCAAGTGCAATAAATACACAGCTCAAGCCAATGTTTGTTGGGCGTTCTTTCATTATGCCGCCTTGAACTTGGGTTAATTAGTCAGGTTAGTTAAAAGGTATGTCAACAACTGCTTCTCTTGGCAGGACCCAATCCAAAACAATAAGTCACATAAATGCTAATTAACTCACAACAGAATTTTGTTCGCGAGGTAATTTCACAGTCCAATTAGAGTTCTGCTCTGATTTCTCTTCTCACTCATTTATCCCAGGCACAAAGCACTAGCACACCTGCGACTGTGTAGCTGTAAACAGAAGTAGCAGTCCCAAGACAGGGAGGTGGCGTGTAGCTGTGACTCCTGAGGAAAAGTGACTAATAAACAACTTGAGAAAGATGCAGAACCCAGACACCCATTTGAAGAGAATCTCTGGGTTTTGAACAACTTCTGGCATACAGAACACATAAAAATCTATTACCTATCAAACATTCTTCTTCATCACTTTTATTTAGGAACAAAAGGTCTCATTTTTATCTTATCTTCTCCTTCAAGCATTGACTCTAGTTGGGCAAATGTTGCTTGAGCATTATTTACCTTTCTGTACCTACCCAGAGTCTAGTTAACTGTGTTAAAATCAGGCTATAACGCTGGTAATGAATGTATCAGCGTGTTCATATAAATTCTACTGTCCGCTATGATAACAAAGACCTTAACCTGCTAAAAACATTAAATTTAACAGTTCAATTTTACTCCTTTCAGCAAAATCAGAATAGCTATTCAGCCAGGGCATTCACTCTACTCTTTTAGCCTCTGGCAATGCGAAATCTTCTCATTAAATAGACCTTCTAGGCAACAGGTTTCCTTCCTTCGTGTTGAAAAATTCTTTCCGAAGTGTTTGCTCACAGTGAGTGCAAGGAGCTTACAGAAATCCAGAATGTGATGCAGAATGCTGTACACACGGAAGGCTGAGGTTAGTGGACCAGTGGATCAGGCTTGGGAATATAAGAAATTAGATTTCCGTTGCACCATATCATGTCCCCGCAAATTTTCCAGCGGTATTTCATATATTTCCAATCGTGTTTCCAATCCTGCCACAGTACCAAAATGGCTCTTAAAGTCACAAACAACACCCTATGGACAGACTAGTGAAATGGGCAGCTACATTGCAGATGCAATTTAATGGATTACATGTGAGATGATGCACTTTGGTAGGAACAATACAGGGAGGCAGAGTATAATCTAAAGGGTACTTTTTAAAATTATTTCATGGGAAGTGGGTGTCGCTGGCATGGCAAGCATCTGTTGTCCATCCCTAAGAGTCAAGCATATTGCAGACCAGGCCAGGTAAGGATGGCATATATCCTTCTCTAAAGAGCACTGATGAACCAGATGGGTATTTTACAACAATCAATGAGTTTCATGGTCACCATTACTGAGACTGCCTTTCAATTCCAGATTTTATTAATTGAATTTAAATGTAGTGGTGGGATTTGAGCCCATGGGTCTCTGAGTTACTAGTCCAATGACATTGCCAATACATCACCACCCGCCTTCACATTGAGGGTACCCTCCATCATGTTGTGGGGCACTACCGTCGTGCTAAATGGGATAGATTTTGAACAGACCTAGCAACTCAAGACTGAGCATCCATGGGACACTGTGGGCCATCAGCAGAAGAATTGTGTTCAAACACAATCTGTACCCTCATGGCCCGGCATATCCCCAACTCTACCATTGCCATCAGGCTAGGGGAACAACCTTAGTTCAATGAAGAGTGCAGGAGGGCATGCCAGGAGCAGCACCAGGCATGCCTAAAAATGATGTGTTAACCTGGTGAAGCTATAACACAGGACTAATTGCATGCCAAAGAGCATAAGCAGCAAGTGATAGACAGGGCTAAGCGATCCCACAACCAATGGATCAGATCTAAGCTCTGCGGTCCTGCCACATCCAGTCATGAATGGTGCTGGACAATTAAACAACTCACTGGAGGAGGAGGCTCCACAAATATCCCCATCCTCAATGATGGGGGAGCCCATCACATCAGTGTAAAAGATAAGGCTGAAGCATTTGCTACAATCTTCAGCCAAAAGTGCCGAATGAATGATCCATCTCGGCCTCCTCCAGAGGTCCCCAACATCACAGATGCCAGTCTTCAGCCAATTCGATTCACTCCATGTGATATCAAGAAATGGCTGAAGGCACTGGATACTGCAAAGGTCATGGGTCCTGACAACATTCCGGCAATAGTACTGAAAACTTGTGTTCCAGAACTTGCTGCGGCCCTAGCCAAGCTGTTGCAGTACAGCTACAACACTGGCATCTACCCGGCAATGTGGAAAATTGCCCAGGTATGTCCAGTACACAAAAAGCAGGAAAAATCCAACCCGGCCAATTGCCGCCCCATCAGTCTACTCTCGGCCATCAGTAAAGCAATATAAGGGGTCATCAACACTGCTATCAAGTGGCACTTCCTTAACAATAACCTGCTCATTGATGCCCAGTTTAGGTTCCGCCAGGGCCACTCAGCTCCTGACCTCATTACAGCCTTGGTTCAAACATGGACAAAAAAGCTGACCTCCTGAGGTGAGGTGAGAGTGACTGCCCTTGATATCAAGGCAGCATTTGACAGAATGTGGCATCAAGGAGCCCTAGCAAAACTGGAGTCAATGGGAATCAAGGGGAAAACTCTCCGCTGGTTGAAGTCATGCCTCGCACAAAAGGAGATGGTTGCGATTGTTGGAGGTCAGTCATCTTAGCTCCAGAACATCACTGCAGGAGTTCCTCAGGGTAGAGTCCTCGGCCCAATCACCTTCAGCAGCTGCATCAATGACATTCCTTCCATAATATGGTCAAAAGTGGGGATGTTCGCGCCACACAAATGTCAGGCAATAACCATCTCCAACAAGTGAGAATCTAATCATTGCCCCTTCATGTTCAATGGTATGACCATCACTGAATCCCCCACTATCAACATCCTGGGGGTTACCATTGACTAGAAACTGAACTGGACTAGCCATACAAATACTGTGGCTGCAAGAGCAGGTCAGAGGCTAGGAATCCTGCAGTGAGTAACTCACCACCTGACTTCCCAAAGCCTGTCCACCATCTACAAGGCACAAGTCAGGACTGTGATGGAATACTCTCCACTTGCCTGGATGAGTGCAGCTCCCACAACACTCAAGGAGCTTGAAACCATCCAGAACAAAGCAGCCCGCTTGACTGGCACCAGATACACAAACATTCACTCCCTCCAGCACCAATGCACAGTAGCAGCAGTGTGTACCATCCACAAGACGCACTGCAGGAATTCACCTAGGCTCCTTCAACAGCAACTTCCAAACCCACAACCACTACCATCTAGATGGACAAGGGCAGCAGACAGATGAGAACACTGCCACCTAGAAGTTCCCCTTCAAGTCACTCACCATCCTGTCTTGGAAATATATCGCCGTTCCTTCACTGTCGCTGGGTCAAAATCCTGGTGTTCCCTTTCTAACTGCACTGTGGGTGTACCCACGCCACATGGACTGCAGCGGTTCAAGAAGGCAGCTCACCACCACCTTCTCAAGGGCAACTAGGGATGGGCAATAAATGCTTGCCCAGCCAGCAAAGCCCACATCCCATGAATGAATAAAAAAAAAATCCTCCTGAATTCCACTAATATCCTGCTCAATAGTTACTACATTGCCTAGTTTGTATTATCCACAAACTTGGAAATTGTCCTCACTCTGCCTAGTCCAGTCATTTATATGTAGTTAGAAACACAATGGTCCCTATAGTGGCTCCTGGAGCACTCCGACTGCATACTTCTCCCCGGTCAAGAAAACATCCTTTCACCACTATTCTCTGCTTTCCTACCCTTTAGCCAATTGTGTACCCAAGTTACCAGCAATCCTTTATTGCCAAATCTATTATGTGATACATTATCAAATGCCTTCTGAAAACCCATATGTACAACATTTACTGCATTACATTTATCAATCCTCTCTATTACTTCATCAAAGAATTGAATCAGATTAGTCAGACACAATTTGCCTTTATAAATCCATGTTAACTGTTCCTTATTAACTTGTACTTCTCCAGGTGAGAATTTATTTTGTCCTTGCTAACCATTTCTAATAGTTTACCCACCACTGACATTAGACTGGCCTGTAGTTACTAGGGTAATCCCTCCCCACTTCTGAATCGGGATGAAACATTTACAATCCTCCAGTCCTCTGACACCACTCCCAGACTGAAGGAGTATTTAAAGATTGTGATCAGAGCTTCCGCTATCTCCACCCTAGCTTCCCTCAGCAATCTAGGATGCATCCTATTTGGACTGGGAAACATGTTCATTCTGAGTGATGTCAACCTATCTAGTACCTTCTTTCTATCCAATTTCAATTTTTCAATATCATTGAATATCTTTACTCCCCTCCCCCACTTCGACATTAACTTCACCCTCGTCAATTCTGAAGACAGATCCAAAATATTCAGAACCTCAATCACATCCCTCTGCCTCAAAAACATTTATTTTTATGTCCCTAACCAGCCCCACCATTCTTTTAACTTTCCTTGTGCTTTTCATGTGTTTTTAAAAAAGTTTTTCAAGTTCCCTTTCGTGTTCCCTACTAATCTTTTCTCATACTCTCTCTTTACCCTTATATCCTTTTTTCAATTTCTCCTCCCTGCACTCTATATTCTAACTGATTTTCGGCTGTATTCTGTACCTGCCATTTGTTATAAACCTCCTTTCAGTTCCATGTTAGCCCTTATTTTCTTTGTCATCCACGGAGTTCTAATCTCTGGATGCTTCCTCTTTCCTCCCCACGAAAATATATTTGGCTTGTATCCAAAGAACCTCAATCTTGAAGGCCAACCATTGCACATTTGCTGTTTTCCTGACCAATGTTTGTTTCCAGTTCACCTGTGTTCAATCCCTTCTTCAATCACTGAAACGGGTTTTCTTCCAGTTGGGTATTTTCACCTTTGATTTTTCTTTGTCCCTTTCCATAACTACTTTCAACTTAAATATATTATCATCACGAATATGTAGATGTTTTCCCATTGCAATACCCTCCACTTGCCCAACTTAATTCACCAGAGCTGGACTTAGCACTGCTTCTTTCATCAGCGGGCTAGAAACATATTAAGAACCTTCATCTTAGGGATTTTTCACCTCCTTGCCCTTTACTCTGCTTTTTCCATGTCTATATTGGGGATAAGAGAGCTATTTCACAGAATCACAGAATGATTACAGCACAGAAAGAGGCCATTTAGCCCGTTGTGCCTGCACCGGCTCAATTTAGGGTGTTAATTGGCTAAATTCCCATAAGACTTTGCACTGTCTACATAGTCATACATGTACAAGTTTTTATAGAATGGAACAGATCTGTCCTTACTTAATGGAATTTTTTTTATTTCTGTTATCTATTTTATCTCTATTGGTTATCTTTGCTCCTCTCATCTAAGTTCTTCATACCAATGCACCATGTCTGTGAAATGTGATAGACAATAGGATGAATCGTAGTGTTGTTGCACCAATTATACTCAAGGTTTTGCCTGATTCAAGGAGAAATTTTATAGGATTTTTTTTGGAAATTTTGAAAATAAGTGGGAGATCGACAAAATATGACCTACCTCATGAGATTAAAGACACTGAAGAAATTATACAACAGCACCAGTCACACTTGGCCTGTTGACAGCAATGGTTTAATTGACTAAACACCCTAATCCTGGTCCATTTCCTTGTATTGTTGTATGATTGGTTCGGTAGCCAGGTCAAAGCTTTCCTGACTACAGCTCAAGGTTGACAGGAAAGGCGGTGAAGTCATTTGCTTCTACTGAAGAGCCACGGCTCATTATGTAGGACACTGAAAAGTCGGCAAGAGTAAAAGGGATGAGGTAAATCAGGAAGTAGTCATTACGTGAAGCCAAGGTGGAGCTTAAAAACTCTAGATTGCAGAAGGTAAGGAAAGACTGAGGATGGATAAGGAGTTGCTGATTACTGAGCACTGCTGCACGAGTTGGTGACAGTGATTTTGTGCCTTACCCAGGTGTTTGTCAGTTTGTGAATAGAAAATACTAGATAAAGTCAATTTTCCATTAAATCTAAAAGGAGAAAACTCAATGATACAGTAAATGGTTGAAAAATTGCTTTCCATTTTGTGCCCAAACAATATTCCTGACAACATGCTGTTGTTGTTTTGAAAAGTATGTGATTTCCGTTACAGAAAACTAATAGATTTTGCACACCAGCTGTGAATGCCTGTACTTGGTGCACAGGATAAGCTGGTAATACACCAAGGTTTAGTAAAGAAATACGAAGGAAAGTGATAAAGATAGTTACAGCATACATTGGAAAACTGCTTCACAATTTCTACCACTAATAACTTACATAGTATAATTTTTATTCATTTGGTTAAAATAACAGTAATGTTGTGTAAAATATTTAGCCAACAATATCGTCCATGAAGTAAGAGCAGTGAGATATAATGGCTAAGTAAATGAAATGAATACTTCGCAATCAAATGAGCTACACAGACTAGAAGGTCTCAGACTGCTGAGTTAGCTCACCTCAAACAGAGCAGCAATTGGGAGCTCAATAACCCCAAACGAGGGGAAAGAAAAATCATCCAAGGTTTCTGCTGGCAACTGCTAACGAACAACTCATGTCAGAACATGCAGGCAGTGGATGGGAACAAGATCTGGCTCAGTTGTGATCACCTCTATTATCTAGCTCACATCTGAAATCAAAAGCCACCTGAGTGAGTTAAAAGAGTGCAGTCAGTGCTTTGGAATTGTATGATTCCTCATACGCCAAGAGCAGATTATGCAACAGACTATTTGCCATTACTCTTTATGGGCGTCAGTCCCAAAGTTGCCACTTTGCCCAAGTGACCAATAAAATGCATGGGTTTCAAATTGCCCTCCTGATGTGCACAGACAGTTCCAGCAAGATTCGCTGGATAACGATCAAAAATTCTGAATAATTTTACCCTCTCTAACCCTGACAGGACATGGAATGACAGTCAACTGTGGTCTGTTGATATCAGCCCAGTGGAACTGGTCAGTCAGCAAATTGAAATACCTGGAGAATGCAGAATTAGAAAGTCTGAGCTGAGTCTCACAGAGCGCAGTAGGAATAAAGGGGCTTTTTCAAGTTTGGCAAGCAGTAATTAGTAGAATGCCACAAGAATGAGTCCTGGGGCCTCAGCTTTTTACAATCCATATTAATGACTTAGATGAAAAGACCTAGAGTAATGTATCCAAGTTTGCTGATGATACAAAACCACAAAGGGACACAATCTTGGGATAAATGGTCGATCATTTATGACTGAGATGAAATTTCTTCACTCAGAGGCTTGTGACTGTTTAGAATTCTTTACTCCAGAGAGCTGAGGATGCTTATTGAAACATAAGAAACAGGAACAGGAGTAGGCCATTTGGCCCCTCACGCCTGCTCCGCCATACAATAAGATCATGGCTGATCTGCTTGTGTTTTGAATTCTGCATTCCCATCTACCCCTGATAACCGTTGATTCCCTTGCCTAACAAGAATCTATCTACCTCCGCCTTAAAAGTATTCAGTGACTCCGCCTCCACCGCCTTCTGAGGCAGAGAGTTCCAAAGTTGCACAACTTCTGAGAGAAAAAATTTCTCCTTATCTCTGTCCTAAAAAGGTGACCCCTAATTTTAAAACAGTGCCCCCTAGTTCTGGACTCACCCATTAGAGGAAACATCCTTTCCACATCCACCTTGTCAAGACTGTTCAAGATCTTGTATACTTCAATCAAATCACCCCTCACTCTTCTAAACTCTAGTGGAAACAAGGCCAGCCTGTTCAAGCTTTCCTCATAAAACAACCCACTCATTCAGGTATCAATCTCGTAAATCTCCTCTGAACTGCCTCCACCGTATTTATATCCTTCCTTAAATAAGGAGACCAAAACTGCGCACAGTATTCGAGGTGCAATCTCACCGATGTCCTGTATAACTGAAGCATTACATCCTTACTTTTATGTTCAATTT
Organism: Carcharodon carcharias; assembly: GCF_017639515.1. Lineage (NCBI taxonomy): Eukaryota > Metazoa > Chordata > Chondrichthyes > Lamniformes > Lamnidae > Carcharodon > Carcharodon carcharias. The sequence continues at coordinate 8,676,246 of NC_054503.1, forward strand.
CTCTCATAATAAAGGATAGCATTCCATTAGCCTTAATTACTTGCTGTACCTGTTTACTAACTTTTTGTGACTCCTGTACTAGAACACCTAGATCCCTCTGCACCTCAGAATTATGCAGCTGTTCTCCATTTAAGTAATATTCTGCTTTTTTATTCTTCCTGCCAAAATGAACAATTTCACATTTTCTCACATTAAACTCCATTTTCCAGATCTTTGCCCACTCACTCAACCTATCTATACCCGTCTGCAACCTCATGTCCTTTTCACAACATATTTTCCTACTTATCTTTGTGTCATGTGCAAATTTAACTACCATGCCATCACTCCCCTCATCTAAGTCATTGATGTATATTTAAGGCTGAGATAGACAGATATTTGATCTTTCAGGGAATCAAGGGATATGGGGAATGGGCTGGAAAGTGGAGTGAGGCCAAATCAGCTATAATGGCAGAGACAATGGGGAAGACAATGGCATAGTGGTATTGTCGCTGGACTAATAATCCAGAGACCCAGGGTAATGCTCTGAAGATCCAGGCTTGAATCCCACCACGGCAGATGGTAGAATTTGAATTCAATAAAAAAAATTTGGAATTAAAAGTCTAATGATGACCATGAAACCATTGTTGATTGCTGTAAAAAAAAAAACCCATCTGGTTCACAGTTCACTTATGCCCTTTAGGGAAGGAGATCTGCTGTGGGCCTACATGTGACTCCAAGCCCACAGCAATGTGGCTGACTCTTAAATGGCCTCTGAACAAGGGCAAGCAGGGATGGGCAATAAATGCAATGGCCACACCCCATGAATAAATTTTTTAAACAGCAGGCATGAGGGGCCAAATGGTCTATTCCCGCTCCTATTTCTTATTATAGTCTGATGGTGTGACTCCCAACTCAGTGATTTCCCCAATCTGATGGCACATCTGTCACACATCCATTCAGTCAGTTGTAGCCGTGTGCAAATAAGTCAAGCTCTAACAGAATGATTTTTCAACTTTGTCTATGAGGCAGTCAAACAGCAGAGCTCCAGAGCTGACTGGCAGCCCTGTGGACTGGGAAGATTGTGGATGCCTGCAAATAAATTTTAGCTTCTCAGTTGGCAGTTTTGTTAGGTTGAGAAGCTGGAAAGCAGAGAATGCTTGGAACAAGTGGCAGAATTTGAAAAAGTAGGAGTTACTTTATCAAGGAGCGAAAAACAAACTGAATAACTAGTGAAAAAAAATCAGCTCCACTGAGTACACTGAACAGCCAAGGAGTGGCATTGGAACTCCTGAGGAAAGAGATTATCAGGCTTGTGGGCAACAGTTGAGTATTTGTAAACAAACTTGACCACCTGCACAGAATGAGAACTTTGTGATCAGTATCGTTCAGCTAACTCACAGACCTAACCAACTGAGTCAGGAGAGACATCTAAAAAAAACTATAAACGGCATTTCGAGAATACTCAACATGAAATAGCTCATTTCTGAGCACCAGCTATAGCAACCAGTTTGGCTTCAGCATCACTGGACCGAAGGAAAGGGAAATAAGTTATCCAAACTCTAAAGGAGGTGCAGGAGCAGAGGGACTTGGCAGTACAGGTGCACAAATCATTGACGGTGGTAGGGCAGTTTGAGGAAACATATGAGATACTGGGCTTTATTAATAGAAGCATAAGGTATGAAAACAATAAACCTGCATACAACACTGTTCGGTCTCAACTGAAGTATCGTGTCCATTCCTGGGCACCGCAATTTAGAAAAGATGTGAAGGCATTAGAGAAGGTACTGGAAAGATTCATAAGAATGATTCCAGTTATGTGGATAGATTGGAGAAGGTGGGGTTGTTCACCTTGGAAAAAAGGATATTTAGAACAAAGAAAAGTACAACACAGGAACAGGCCCTTCGTCCTGCCAAACCTGCACCGATCATACTGCCTGTCAAACTAAAACATTTTGCACTTCCGGGATCCGTATCCCTCTATTCCCATCCTATTCATGTATTCGTCAAGCTGCCTCTTAAACACCACTATCGTACCTGCTTCCACCACCTCCTCTGGCAGCGAATTCCAGACACTCTACCCTCTGCGTAAAAAACTTGCCCCACACATCTCCTCTAAAGTTTTCTCCTCTCACCTTAAATCTATATCCCCTAGTAATTGACTCTTCCACCCTGAGAAAAAGCTTCTATCTACTCTGTCAATGCCACTCATAATTTTCCAATATTCCAAGTGTGGCCTAACCAAGGTTCTATACAGCTGCAGCATGACTTCCCAGCTTTTATACTCAATATCCCCTTGATTGAGAGGTCTGGGTCTGGGCAAAGTTGACAGGGAGAAAATATTTCCATTGGTGGAAGGATCAAGAACCAGGGACACAGATTTAGGGTGATTGGCAAAAGAAGCAATGGCGACATGAGGAATTTTTTTTCTCCTGCAGCGAGTGGTTAGGATCTGGAATGCACTGCCTGAGACAGTTTCAATCGTGGCTTGCAAAAGGAAATTGGATAATTATCTGAGGACAGAATGTTTTCAGGGCTATAGGGAAAGGACAAGGGAATGGGACTAGGTGAGTAACTTTTGCAGAGTGTCGGCATAGTTACAAAAGTCCTTCTATGCTGTAAATTATTCTATAATTCTACGGCACAAAGTTCCCATTCTTGATTGTTATCTTGAGTCCGGCAGGAAAGTTTTATGGGTATCAGGTGGGAACAGGATTGAGCTCGGCTGTGATGGTCTCCACATTACAGACGGCTGACAATTAATGCCCTGGTTCGGTGGTGAAGAACAGCTCCCTGAGTGAGTTATCTGAGGGCTGCTAGAGCCTATCATACACAAGCAGCAGTCAATACCATGAGAAGAAGAAGATTGGCAGGAAAAATTGTTTTTTTAATTAATGATTTTTCAATTATTGGGCATTCCAGACAATGTTGTTCATGAATCATTGGAATCTTAGCAAGCTGAAGTAAAATGCATATTTCACATTAGTCCTTTCTGTATTTTATTTATCACTGAAGTTAAAGCGATGGCCAGCTGAAGATTCAGACATGAACACTCTCCCACAGGGTGAATTCCTGATCTCGGCTACTAGAGCTGAACTGAAAGGATAGGTTATTTATTTTCTTCCTTTTATTCCTGGAAATACAGCATGTTTTCTACCTGACAATGAGTGATATGATCATTGCTCGGAGCAGCCCACGCTGAAATCCCTCACCTGTCTTAAGAGCCTTGCCTTAGTTCTTCACCTTTCCATTAAGCTGTCAGAAATGCACACACGCTTTTTTTCTCAGAGGACACGCTTCATACAGCTCAACTGCCGCAACACAAAACACAGCAGCACGTCCATTATGAAAGAGGAAAAGACAAAGCAGGAAACTTCAAAGCAGGCTTCAACCTGGCCGTACCAACAGCATTGTCTGCATCAACAACAACTTGTGTTTATATTGCACCTTTAATGTAGTGAAACAACAACTCACAGGTGCATAATCACACAAAAACTGATGCCTAGCCAAAGGAGGAGATATTAGGACAGGTGGCTAAAAGCTTGGTTAAAGAGATAAGCTTAATAATGGTCAAAGGAGGAGAGAGAGGTGGAGAGGTTTGAGTGAGGGAATTCCAGAGCTTAGGGCCTAGAATAATGAAGAAAGCTGCCAATGAAATAAATTATCCACCAGCATAAAGAAGCAAAGAGTTTACCACTCTGTCTTATGTAGAACAGGATAATAGCTGTCTTCTTAGCTTTTTAAATAGTTTATCATGAAATTGGAATATTTATGATATTAATATTACAGCTTTAAGCAGATTATTCAACATGGTTCAATGACTCAAATTAATAAAATATATTTCAAAAAGCAATTTTTGGATGGACAGCTCACCTGTTTGTTTGGGAGTTAGGGGTAGGGGTGGGGGGAGGGTGCAGCTCCCCGGTTTAAAGGAAAGGGGACTTAGACTTCAGTTTGGGGACAGGCAGTTCGTCAATCTGTGGCAGGCATCTCACTGGTTTAGGGACTGGGGGCTCGCTGGTTTAGGGGCAAGGTGGGGGGGAAGGGGGGTGACTTGCTGGTTTAGGGGCAGGAGGCTCACTGGGGAAAAGGAAAGGGAGTTTAGTCATCGGTTTGGAGAGGGGCGGCTCGCCGGTTTGGAGAGGGGCGGCTCGCCGGTTTGGATAGGGGCGGCTCGCCGGTTTGGAGAGGGGCGGCTCGCCGGTTTGGAGAGGGGCGGCTCGCCGGTTTGGAGAGGGGCGGCTTGCTGGTTTGGAGAGGGGCGGGAGAGGGGCGGCTCGCCGGTTTGGAGAGGGCGGCTCGCCGGTTTGGAGAGGGGCGGCTCGCTGGTTTGGAGAGGGGTGGGAGAGGGGCGGCTCGCCGGTTTGGAGAGGGGCGGGAGAGGGGCGGCTCGCCGGTTTGGAGAGGGCGGCTCGCCGGTTTGGAGAGGGGCGGCTCGCCGGTTTGGAGAGGGGCGGGAGAGGGGCGGCTCGCCGGTTTGGAGAGGAGCGGGAGAGGGGCGGCTCGCCGGTTTGGAGAGGAGCGGGAGAGGGGTGGCTCGCCGGTTTGGAGAGGAGCGGGAGAGGGGTGGCTCGCCGGTTTGGAGAGGGGTGGCTCGCCGGTTTGGAGAGGGGTGGCTCGCCGGTTTGGAGAGGAGCGGGAGAGGGGCGGCTCGCCGGTTTGGAGAGGGGTGGCTCACAGGTTTGGAGAGGAGCGGGAGAGGGGTGGCTCGCCGGTTTGGAGAGGGGTGGCTCGCCGGTTTGGAGAGGGGCGGCTCGCCGGCTTGGAGAGGGGCGGCTCGCCGGTTTGGAGAGGGGCGGCTCGCCGGTTTGGAGAGGGGCGGCTCGCCGGTTTGGAGAGGGGCGGCTCGCCGGTTTGGAGAGGGGCGGGAGAGGGGCGGCTCGCCGGTTTGGAGAGGGGTGGCTCGCCAGTTTGGAGAGGGGCGGGAGAGGGGTGGCTCGCCAGTTTGGAGAGGGGCGGCTCGCCGAATTGGAGGCGGCAAGCTTGCTGGTTTGTGGACAGGAGGCTTACTGGTTTAGGGGCGGGGGGCTCGCTGAATTGGGGTGGTTGGGGGAGACTTGCCGGTTTAGGGGTGGGGGCTCACCAGTTTAGGGGCAAGAGGCTTGCTGGTTTTGGGGCAAGAGGCTCGCATAGTTTGGAGGGGGGGATGGGGGAGACTCACCAATTCAGAGGCGGTGGGCTTGCTGGTTTAGGGACGGGGTCTCGCTTACTTAGGGGCTTGAGGCTTGCCGGATCTATTTAAGCATTGTCCAGGCCTCATAATGGTTCCATACTATTTGCTACTGATACATTGGGACAGATAATGCAAAATCTATCCCACTGTGTGCAATACTTTGAGGTATTTCAAAGAGATTAGTTGCTTTAGAAATGCTATTACTTTTAATATCATTGGATCACTGATAAAATAATATCAGGAATGACAATTGCTTCTAGCAACATACTAAAACTCCAGTGACCCTCATTGAACAGTTCATTTGAAATTTCTCGTGTAAATCAAAAAGGAATGACTTGATGATGCTAAGCTTGACTTTTAAAATCTGAAATATCGTAGGAGAAAAGCCTGAAGAAAGTAAAGTGTTCTACAATAATAACGTTTTGGTAAAATATTAATTGCTGTATAAAAGCCTGCACAATGAGTTTTAATTTAAACCCAGCATACGACAGGAGAAAGGGTTGTGAAGAATAATGCTGGTGGTGATTAGGAGGAACGAGTGAGGAAAGTTTAGAGTGGCAATGACCAATGACAAAGTGTTGTTGATAAAATAAGAAGGGACAAGAACACGATTGTCAAGAGGATGTGTTTGGAGGCTTGAGGCGAGAAAGGGATCACAAATCAGAGTGTGAGAATAATGTTTCAAGAGTTACCCCAGGTATGAGAGCAGTATTCTGTGCATGGATAGACTTGGCCTTTGTAAAGAATTAAAGATTACCGAGAAGAAAGGTTTTTAAACCAGTACTGAACTTGCCAAACAATTCTGCAGCCTTCACAGTTAACACAGTGGTAAATGGCTAAGATATTGAAAAGGCTTTAGGCCAGGAATTTAAAACGTGCTACCATTCAAACATGCTCGACCAATATTTTAATGGATTTATGAAATAAGCTGGTTAATGCCTATGTTAAAAATATTGAAGAGTGAGATTTAATGAGTGTATTGTATGATAACATATCCAAAAATAACATTTATATTTTTATCTCACACAACTAATCAAAAATTGTTTTGCACAGGGAATGCCAGCAGTGACTATTTCTTTTGAGAGCACAACTCGTCTTTTTTTAAGGTGTGGAGTTCCACTGAGATTAGCTATAACAAAAATCTGATGATGTAACTTGCGTGGGTGTCACACATATCTCCAAAGTATTCTGGTCCCTAGATTCTATGGGTGTCTCAACTTAATTAGTCTAAGGAGCTTTCAAGATCAGGGTAACTAAATAGAATGATGCTTCTCTCACCCCCGCAGCTGTAAAAACTTTTAAAGAGACTGGAGGGACAGCATTGGCAACTCTGCCAGCTAAATATGTCCGCAAGTTGTGCTGAAATGGATAATTTGCTGGCAGCCAAGCCATGACTAGGTTACACGATCACATCACACACACACACACACACACACACACACACACACACAGACAGACACAGACAGACAGACAGACAGACACACACGCACGCAGCAGCAATGTTTTATATTCATAATACCTATAGCATGCTTTCAACTGGAAAAAACATACATTTTAATGAGAGCTTTTGTCATTTGTTTACACCTTCAATGATTGGAGGGATTATATGTTGGTGGTGGCACTTTGTTATTTGGATTGAATTCATAATTTAAAAGTGACTTTTGTTCATGGTGGCATTTCCAAACATCAAAATCCCAAACGTTGTTAACTCTAAATCTGGCAAATTGGAAAGGTGGCACTGAGTGTTTTTACCTCTCACAAAAATTCGTTCCCTTCAGGGAAATCAGAAGTATTTCAAACAACTTATCACCATTGCCCCACCAAAGAAGTGATGCAATAAACTGCTGCTGATGGTGAGACTCATGGGTTTCAACCATGTGGCCACAAAATGAACAGAGCCTGGTAACCAACTTGTGTTTGTATCACACCCTGAAGAAGAAAACTGAGAAGCTGTCATTACAATCTTCAACCAACTTGGCAATTTTACAAGGGAAGAAAATATTTCCTCTATCTCAAAAGAAATGTTATATAAGGGGGAATTAAGAAAAAAAAGCAAAGGCTGGTGGCCTTGAGTGAGTGTTTATCTGAAGATCAGCATTAAAGTATTTAACACATTAACAGTAACCACGACAACCTCTTGCATTGACAAAGCACCTTTAATAGAGATAAACAGCCAAAGGCACTAAGAAGTTATGCCACGACACAGATGGAGATCTGACCTCAGTTTTGGTCTGCAAGGAAGGATAAATTTACCTTAGCAGGAGTGCAACAAAATGTTCACCATACTGATTAATGAGATGAGGGGATTGTCCTTTGAGGGGAGATTGAGCAGATTAGGCCAGTATGCCCTAGAGTTTAGAAGAATGAGAGATGTTCTTATTGAAATATAAAAATTCCTTAAGGGCTTGACAAGGTAGATGTTGGGAGGATGTTTTCCCTTTATGAGTTTAGAACTAGGGATCACAGCATCAAAATAAGGATTTGGCCATTTAGGACTGAGGTGAGGAAGACTTTCTTCAAGAGGTTGTGAATCTTTGGAATTCTCTACCGCAAAGGATGGTGGGATGCTCAATCATTGAGTATATACAAGACAGAGACCAATAAATTTGTGGTTACTGAGGGAATCAGGAAATATGTGGATAATGTGGGAAAGTGGAGTTGAGATACAAGATTAAGCATGATGCTATTGAATGATGAAACAGTCTCGAGGGCCTGAACAGCCAACTCCTGCTCCTATTTCTTATGATGATGAGATAATAGGGAGGGTGAAAAATGCCTAGTCAAAGAGATGCAATGATTCAAAGGAGGACATAAGAACAGAAAATGCTGGAAATACTCAGCAGGTCAGACAGCATCTGTGAAGAGAGATACAGATTTAATGTTTCAGGTTGAAATCCTTTCATCAGGACTTAAAGAGGAGAGGCAGAGATGTTCAGTGAGAGAATTCCATGGCTTATGGCCTAGGTAGCTGATTGCACAGTAAATTTCAGAGATCGGGGAGAGATGCAGGAAGGGGAATGCAGGCTGAAGGAAGTTACAAAGAAACAGAGGAGCAATGTCACAAGAGAATTTAAACAAAAGAATGAAAATCTTAAATTAGCCACTTTCGGGGACCAGGAGCCAATGCAGATCAGTAAGGTCAAGGGTGATGGAATTACTAGAAATATGCAGGTTGGTCAGCAGAGCAAGGTCAGTAGAATCAAATAAATGTAAAAGTCCGCCGGGGACACAGGGATGCAAACACAGCAGGGTATTGGGAACTATTACAATTTGCGATCATGAGATTCAGTATGACATTGGGTAGTTCAACAAACCTCTTCCATCAACAAAATGACAGTGGGCCCCCAAAATGTCCACTTAAGTGGTTAAAACTTTAATCAGATGCAGGTTCATTCACAACTGCTAAACATAGAAAGACATTTAATTCCATAAATAAAATAAAGTTTGATTAAACTTTATTTCCTATGCAAGTTACTTGGAATTACTCCATTATTAATCGGTTCTCTCAGGGTCTAACCCTGACTTTGTTATCAAACATGCTGACAAAAGCGGTGTTGTTGTCTAGAGTACCAACCTCTACCTTGCAGAAGCTGAGCTCCAACTCTCAGACACTTCTTCCTATCAACACCCCACCACCGAACATCAAGCCATTGTTTCCAGAACTGTCACCAACCGTGATCTCATCTGGAGATCTGCTATCCGCAGCCTCCAACCTCACAGTCCCAAAGCCCGGACAGGCTGCTTCTACCTCCTTCTCAAAATCCACAAACAGGTCTGTTCTAGTAGGCCCATTATTTCAGTCTGTTCCTGTCCCACTGAACTTAGTTCTTCCTATCACGACTCTTTTTTTCTCCCCTTCCCACCTATATTTGTGGTTCTTCTGGCACGCTATGTCATTTCAACAATTTCCAGTTTCCTGGCCCTAACTGCCTCCTCTTCACTACGGACATCAGATCCCTTATCAGGACAGACTGAGGACTTTCTACTTCTTCCTTGAACAGAAGCCTGAACAGTCCCCATCCATCACCACCCTCCTCCTCTGCCTGGCTGAACAATTTCTCATTTAACATGTCTCACTTCCTCCAAATGAAGGGTGTGGCTATGGGTATCCACAAGGACCTGAGTTATGCCTATCTTTTTGTGGGATATGTGGAACATTCCTTGTTCCAGTCCTACTCAGGCCCCCTTCCACAACTCCTTTTCTGGTAGAACAATGACTATCGATGCTGCTTCCTGCTCTCATCTAGAACTGGAAATATTCATCAATTTTGTCTAATTCATCAATTTTGTTTCCAATTTCCACCCCTCTATCACCTTCACGGTCCATCTCCGACACTTCCCTTCTCTGCCTCCATTTCTGGGGATAAACTATCTACTAATGTTCATTAGAAGCCTACTGACTCTTACAGCAACCTCCACTGCATTTCCTCACACTCTGCTTCCAATAAAGGCTCCATTCCATTCTCCCAGTTTCTCTGTCACAACTGTTCTGATTATGCTACCTTTCACAATGGCGTTTCCGACATGTCTTCCTTTTTCCTCAACCAAGGATTCTCCCTGCACTGCGGTTGATGGGGCACTCAACCATGTCTGACCCGCTTCCTGTACTTCTGCCCTCATCCCTTCCCCTCCCTCCCAGAACCACGATAGGGTTTCTCTTATCCTCACTTTCCACCCCACGAGCCTCTGAATTCAAATCATCAGCCTCCCCCATTTCCACCAACTCCAGCTTGATGCCACCACCAAACACATCTTTCCTTGTTCCATCCTCTCATCCTACTCCAAAAGGATGGTTCCCTCTGTGACACCCTGGTCCACTCTTCTAACACCCCCAGCACCTCATCCCCTTCTCACCGCACCTTCCCATGCAGTCAGAGGGGGTGTACCTTCTTTCTCCTCACTGTCCAAGGCTTCAGCACTCCTTCCAGCTGAAGTGGTGATTTACTTGTATTTCTTTCAATTTAGTCTACCGCAGTCACTGCTCATAATGCAGTCTCCTCTACACTGGGGAGACAAAACACAGGCTGGGTGGCCACTTTGCAGAACGCCTCTGTTCAGTCAGCAAGCATGACCCCGACTCTCTGGTCACTTGCCATTTCAGTTCATCATCTTGCTTTCATGCTCACTTTTCTGTCCTTGGCCTGCATTTTTCTTTCGATTAGGCATTTTACAGCCTTCTGGACTCAACATTGAGTTCAACAACTTGAGACCATGAACTCTGTCCTTCATTTTTATATTTCCCCTCCCCTTGCCCCCAAGCGCTAGTCTGTATCTTGTTCTCATGTTTTTGCTTTCAGACAGAGCTAGTCTTTATTCTGCTATTAACACTTACTCTGGGCCAATGTTTTGTTTCTTTACCACTACTATTACACTCCCTTCGCCTTAATTGTTCTATGACATCTTTGGTATTTAATATTCCCCACCCTCCAACCCATCCATGACTTACCCTTTTGTTCCACCTGACCCTACTCCTTTATTAACGGCATGAAACCCATCACATTTCTATGTCTCTTCAGTTCCAAAGAAGAGTCATATTTGACTCTTTGACTCTGGTCCAGATTTTCACACGAAAATCCCAGAAATGGCCAAAGTTTGCAAGTACCACTGCCGAACCTAACATTTCCCATCTCGCAGGGGCGGGAGTAGAGTCAGGCTGAGGCTCACGCATGTGCAGTTATGAAGGCAGCTGGCCATTTAAATCACCAGCTGTCTCCACTGGAACAGGATTTTGATAGATCAGGAGCATGAAGTCCAAAGTGTGCAGATTAGAACAGGTAAGGAGGTCTGAACCTGGTGGATTCGTTTGGATATTCAAGGAACTCCTTTGGAGAACTAAGGTACTACTCCACTTTGGCTATAAAGTGCCCAACCAGGTGATGTTCCTCCAGCTGGTGTTGGGCTTTACTGGAACAATCCAACAGGCCAAGGACAAGAATGTGAGCATAAGAGCAAGATGGTGAATTGAAATGCTAAGCTACTGGAATGTCAGGGTCATGTTTGTAGGAGACCTTTGCGAAAGGTAAGGCTCCCTTTGGGACTGTTAAAAGTGAACTTGATTATGCACTGTTTATACACAAACGCACTGGAACTGTCCACCTGTCAAAGAACAATTAAAGCAGCATTCTGCTATCAAAGCGGTCAAGGAACTGTCCAAGGATACTAGGTAAGTTAGCATGGAGGGGGTAAGGGCAAAGGGTGGTTGGTGGGGCATGGGTTGGCACTAAGTGGACACAGAGCTATGAGGGGCCATGGAGGTGGGTAGAGGGGCATGGGTTGGATAGGTTGACATGGATGGGAGAATGTGGTGGGATGATGAGGAGGTGAGGGCTGCTGTTTGCTTATTTCCTTCTTTAAAAAAATTATTTAAACACAGTGCCAGAACACAGGGGCTGGCCTTCCGTCCAGCCTGCCTCCACATCCGGCAACCTTCGGACTTGTTTTGGGGTCACCCAACCTAACTCCTATTTCAGCCCACCATCCCCACCCCCTCCACAACTAAAATCTGACCTGCATGCAGACATTTTTAAAGGTTGGGTTCACTGGGCCAGGAAATCTCCTGACTCTGTGCACCCGACCCATAGACGAAAATCTGGGCCTCTGCTTCTCTCTTCACAGATGCTGCCAGACCTGAGCTTTTCCAGCGCTTTCATTTTTAATTTCAGATCTCCAGCATCTGCAGTATTGTAGTATTTTGCTTTTATTTCTTGGAATATTCTGCTTTATTTACATTGCATGTTTTCTATTTTTATAGATAATTGTATTCTTGCAATTTGCACTGCTAAATGCTCTAATGAGTCACTTGACATAAGTTAGCAAGAGCTGTGCTATGGCAGCCATGGCTTTCTCGCACTATATTCTTCCTGCCCACCTGAGATAGGAAGTGCCTGTGAAACTCACCATCTCATCCCTTTCTTCTGGCATTTATGTTGAAGAATATCCTCTCCTTGACCCAGCCCTGTATGGCAGATCCCATTTTCTCAATAAATTTTCCACCCGTCCTCTTCTGCAAAATGCCAAATTGTGGTGGAGTGTTTTTTTCATTCCCACCATCTCCCTGCATTTTGCCCAAATGAAATCCCAGCCAAGGCTGAGCCGCTTCTCCTCAACATCCACATGCTTCCAGTATAAGTCGCGGGATAGCAATTAGAAGCGGGTCCCTGGCTCATCTTTCTCCAGTCCAGAAGCACCTGTTCCAGGTGTAGAATGACTGCTAAGGCTGAGTTCAGCAAATTCAGCACATGCTGCCTGGGACTTTGCAATTTGTATGGATTGGTGTCTCACTGGACAGTGCCTTTATACACTGTGCCATGAGAGGAATTGGCCTGTCGATCCCAGATTTAAGAAAATGTACACCCTGGAATGTGGCCCTCATGGGGTTAAAGGAATATGCAACTGTCACAAATTATAAGCAAACACAAATAATAAACTGCTTAGCTGAGAAATGCTCTTAACGTTCAGCCACAATGTCTCCTACCACAGCAGTATCTAAAACAGAGGACCAATCCAAGGATTTATGTGCAAAGAGAGTTTTCACCTTATTGAGCAAGTAAACATTAATTGAGTTGTTAAAAGCTCTCTCGCTCTGCAATAGCTCCACTAAAGGTGGCATTTAGCTGCAAACTCATGCAATTTTACATGAAAATTACTCAAACCAATTACAGTCCATCTCCCAAATATTGCTGATTGTTTGCATTCATACACAATGTTGTCATTTATAGAACGGTGTTTACTGATTTTGCTGCAGCTCAATTTAGATTGATGCACAACACACCATTCCCATCAAAGCCTTTGATAAGAGCACACTACTCTGTGATGAAGTGCACAGTTTTGGGAAGCAGGAGGTTGAAAAAGGTAAATCTCTTTGAGTTCATAACAAAACTACAATAAACTTCCTTTAACAATCAACAGAAAGTGCTTTGTTGGAGAGCTGGTGAAACCGGATTAACACACCCACAAATTATGAACCACTGATGAGGCCACTCAAAGCCTGCTACACAAGGCTAGAGAGTACGTAGACATGATTCATTCACTGGTACCTGAAAGATGCATTGGGATCCTACACCTATACAGGACCTGATTTAAATATATATAGGGTTCCACATTTTAAGGTTCGAGGGACAAATTTCAAGGCCACAATAGGACAATGGGCTGGCAGGTTTGCATTTTCAATTTGCAATTGTCAGTCGCCCCAATGTTGGAATCATCCCCAAGCCCCCAACATGCTTTGTGTTTCAAAAAAATGGTAGAGAGAGCTTGGAAAATGCCACCTTGTTCAGAATTCGTACTCCAGACTAGAACCAGTGGCCATCAATATAAGATAGCCACTAATAAATCCAGTAGGGAATTCAGGAGAATGTGGAACTCATGACCACTGGGATTGGTTGAGGCAAATAGTAATGAAGCACTTAAGCAATGGATAAATGGATGAATGAGAAAGGAATAGAAGGATATGCTGATAGGGTGAGATGAAACGTGCTTGAAAGTGGTTTGTGTCGAGCATAATCACTGGGCATGGACCAATTGGATCCTGTGGCCTACTTCTGTGCTGTACACTCTCTGTAATTCTACCATTAAGTTTTGCTCCATTGGCATCATTAACATTAATTGTGCTCCCTGTCCCTCAAAATCACTGGATCAAGAGGTTGGCATTCATTTGTAATTGTAATAACATCTCCCTTTGTGCAGAAATTCAGATGGGTACAATTTTCTCTTATTAAATCGGGATTAAGGAGATGGGTGGTCCTCCATGTGGAAGTTTGGACTGACAGAATGCTACCACATTGGTGATTACATTGGTCCCTGTTTATAGTTTACTCAGTACTGTGGAAATTGTGGTCCAGCAGAAACACTATATAATCAACATTTCTTGGCAGCTAAGAGTGCCAACAGGAATCAGTTTGATAAAAACAAAAAACTGCGGATGCTGGAAATCCAAAACAAAAACAGAATTACCTGGAAAAACTCAGGATTCAGTTTGACCTGCCAGCGTTGAGACTAAGCTTTGTTTTACCACATTAGATTTGAAGGTTTATCCTTTAGTCGCTCTCCAGCACAAATGTATATTTAGCCTTAAACAAACTGCTCCAGGCAACATTAACTTACACTGGAGCTTGCCCTTGCAGCTTGTTTTTTAATGTGCAAACTGTGAGGTATTTTGTCTGAGAAATGAATGCCTTTCCACTGACTTAGCATTTTACAGCACAGAAAGAGGCTCTTCAGCCTGCTGTGCCTGTGCTGGCTCTTTGAAAGAAAGTTCAATTTAGTCCCAGGGTTCTGCTTTCTCTCCGTAACCCTGAAAAAATCGGTGCTCTTTAAATGCATGTTTCATTTGAGAGTTTCTATGGAATCAGATTCCACCTCACTTCCAGGTCGAATGTTTTGGATCTTAACAACTGTGTTTGAAACAGTTTCTCCTCATTTCCCCTCTAGTTCTTCTGTCAATTATTTTAAATCCATGACCTCTGGTTATCAACCCTTGAGGACCAAAAGGCTGCAAAGAGGTTGGATGCAGGGTCCTGTACCATCAGTCAGACTTAGCATCACCAGCTGTAGCCTAGTCCAAATTTTGGCAGCACAGGGGGAAATGAGACATGATCATGCAGTATGTTACATAAAAGGCACCCTGCACATGGACAAAATGTATCCACTTGCATCTGCACAAATGTTAATTTGGTAAATACTGAATTATCTGTTTTCTTATATTTACTCCAATTTTCCTCTTTACTGACTGCTCACCACAGTGAGCCTTCCTCCAGTTGTGATGGTCAGTTCAGCAGAATTCTTCTGTCATGTTCACAATACATCAGTCAGCAGGAGAAGCAATTCAAATAAACAGCCTGCATTATAGTTTCTCCTGTCCTTTCCCTCCAACCTACTGGATTGAAATACCTTTCAATCTGAACACAGACATCTTAACCAACAAGCAATAAAGTTCCCATCCTCACACCATCTTAGCACTGTTTAACATGCATTGATCCAAACAGAACGGGAAAGTCCCAGCTCGATTCTTAGTTTACGGTAATTATTGACTCTGGTGACTAAGTTCCCATTTGCAGCAATGTTGCAATTGCCTTCTGTTTACTGCAGTTATCAATGGAGCATGTGGGAGCTTCACTGAAACTGCAGCAGAGCCCAACCTATATCGGCCACAATGCAAGCTTCCATGAGAATTACATGATGCTTCTGTCACGGGCAACCATCCTTTGTGATGTTGGTCTTAGGTTGCACCTGACAAGCACCAGGACTGGTGAAAGAAAGACATGTTCAGGCATCCATGGAATGCACATTTTTGAAAGGAATAAGTTAGTTTGTTCCACTTTAGACACTTATGTCTCAAGTTGTATTAATCAAGGAGGTTACAGTCAAACAGGGAAAGGATGCACTTATTTTGTGCTGAATTATTTAAACAAGTGATGATTATTGGCATGGTCATGTAGGGGAATGAGAGCTGATGTGTTGTTATATCCTAGAATGGTAGTAATTGAAAGATCGTTCCTTTATTTGAAGGTGGGAGTGAAGCAGGGTTACTGTCATAGACAGACTGTGTTAAAGAGAAGACTAGTTACTAAGGAGTTCTTTGAGTGAAGGTTATTGTGATGTTCTCCTCTATGCATTTCTCCTCCCAAACAGAAAGGGCTGCTTCCCCAGCAATGTTCAAGTGCAGTCCTTCTTCTAAGTGAACTCGTAAGGGTACAAAAGCAAGAAACAAGGGAGCAGTGCTACTGGCCCTCATTATATGTCCACAATAAGAAGGAAATGAAGAATATTGTAATATCAGAACGTAGGTGAGACACTGAATGGTATGTAATGAGTAGTCAATATTTAGACCAATCATGGAATGATACAGCACATGAGGCCATTCAGCCCATTGTGCCTGTGTTGAGTCTTAGAAAGAGCTATCCAATTAGTCCCAATCCCCTTCTCTTTCCCCATAGCCTGACATTTTTTTCCCCTTCAAGTACTTATTTAATTCCTTTTTGAAAGTTTTGAAGGTTAAATCTTCTATCCTTTTAAGACAATGAATTCCGAATCATAGCAGCTTTCAGCGTGACAAAATGTTTCCTCTTGACATCTCTGTTCTTTTGACATTTTGTTTTCATTGATATAAAACATTTAAATCACCCGTGAGCTTGTAAACTCAGAAACATAGAAAATAGGAGCAGGAGTAGGTCATGCAGCCCTTCGAGTCTGCTCCGCCATTCAATATGATCATGGCTGATCCTCTATTTCAATGCCATTCTCTCGCTCTCCCCATACCCTGCGACATCCTTACAGTCCAGAAATCTATTTCCTTCTTAAATATATTTAGTGACTTGGCCTCCACAGCCTTCTGTGGTAGATGATTCCACAGGTTCACCACCCTTTGAGTGCAGAAGTTTCTCCTCATCTCAGTCCTAAATGGCCTACCCCATATCCTGAGACTGTGACCTCTTGTTCTAGACACTCCCAGCCAGAGGAAACATCATCCCTGCATCCAGTCTATCCAGTCCTATAAGAATTTTATACATTTCAATGAGAAACCCTCTCATTCTTCTAAACTCCAGTGAATACGGGCCTAGTCAGACCAATCTCTCCTCATACAACAATCCTGCCATCGCAGGAATCACAGAAACGTTACGGTGTAGGAGGCCATTTGGCCCATCGCGTCTGCACTGGTTCTCTGAACATTTTAACTTAGTGCCAATCTCCTGCCTTTTCCCCGTAACCTTGCACATTATATAAATAGAAACAATCATCCAATGCCCCCTTGAATGCCTCAATTGAACCCGCCTCCACCACACTTCCAGGCAGCGCATTCCAAACTCTAACTACTCCCTGTGTGAGGAAGATTTTTCTCACCTCGCATTTGCTTCTTTTGCTAAACACTTTAAAACTGTGTCCTCTGGTTCTTGATCCATTTACAAGCGGGAGCAGTTTCTCCCTATCTGCTCTGTCCAGGCCGCTCATGATTTTGAAAATTTCTATCAAGTCTCCTCTCAGCCTTCTCCTCTCCAAGGAAAACAGTCCCAACTTCTCCAATCTTTCCTCGTAAATGAAGTATCTCATCCCTGGAACCATTTTCGTAAACCTCTTCTGCACTCCCTCCAATGCGTTCACATCGTTCCTATAGTGTGGCACCCAGAACTGAACACAATACTCCAGGTGAGGTCTAACCAATGTCTTATATAAGTTCATCAAAACCTCCCTGCTCTTGTACTCTATGGCCCTATTAATGAAGCTTAGAATACTGTGTGCATTAGAAACAGCTCTCCCTACCCGTCCTGCCACCTTTAATGACTTATGTACATATACACCCAGGTCTCTCTGCTCCTGCACACCCTTTAGAATAGTATCCTCTATTTTATACTGTATCTCCATGTTCTTTGTACCAAAGTGTATTATATTACCCTTCTCAGTATTGAACTTCATCCGCCATCTATCTGCCCACTCCACTAATGTGTCAATGTCCTCCTCACAATTTACAATTCTCCCAAGTTGTGTGTTGTCCGCAAACATTGAAATTGTCCCCTGCACACCTAGATATAGATCATTTATATATATCAGGAAATGCAAGAGTCCCAATACCGATCCCTGGGGAACTCCACTACAAACCTCCTTCCAGCCCAAAAAATACCCATTAACCATTACTCTCTATTTCCTACTCCTCAGACAATTTTGTATCCACATTGCTACTGCCCCTTTTATTCCATAATCTATAACTTTCCTCACAAGTCTGTTGTGTGGCAGTGTATCGAACACCTTTTAGAAGTCCATGTACACTTCAGCAATGGCCTTGCCCTCATCAACCTTCTCTGTTACCTCTTCAAAAAATTCCAGCAAGTTAGTGAGACACAATTTTCCTTTAACAAATTCACTCTTCTGACTATTAATTCTATCCCAAATAATTGTTTCTAGTAGTTTCCCCACCACCAAAGTTAAACTGACTGGTCTGTAATTGCAGGGCAGGTCTTTACAACCTTTTCTGAACAAGGGCGTAATGTTTGCAATTCTCCAGTCCTCTGGCACCTCCCCCAAATCCAGGGAACATTGAAAGATTATCAGTGCCTCTGCAATTTCCTCTCTCACTTCCTTCAACATTCTTGGATGCATCTCATCCGGCCCCGGGGGCCTTATCAACTTTAAGTACCAACTGCTTATCCAATACTTCCTCCTTATCAATTTTAAATCCTTCTCGTGACTGAGTTCCCTCCTCTGTCACCATGGCCTGGGCAGCATCTGCCTCATAGTAAAGACAGATGCAAAGTATTCATTTAACACCTCAGCCATGTGTAAATCCCCTTTTTGGTCCCTAATCGGCCCCACTCCTCCTTTTTACTATTGATGTGCTTATAGAATATTTTGGGATTTCCTTTTAGGTTAGCTGCCTCTTTGCTTCCCGTATTTGCTTTTTCACATCCCTTCTGAACCTTCTGTATTCAGCTTGGTTCTCAGTTGTATTTGCTACCATAGACCTGTCGTAAGCACACATTTTCTTCTTTAACTTAATTTCTACCTCCTTTCTCAGCCAGTGAGCTCTGGATTTGTTTGTCCTGCCCTTCCCTTTTAAAGGAACATCCCCTGACTGTGCCCAAACCATCTCATCTCTTCTTTGAAGGTAGCCCATTGTTCAGTGACTAATTTTCCTGCCAACTTTTGGTTCCAGTCTATCCAGCCCAGCTGTATTCTTGCCCCATTGAAGTCCACTCTGTGCCAGTTGATTATTCTTACTCTGAGCTGAGCAATATCATTTTTCACTGTCATCCAAAACCTTATGATACAATGATCACTGTCTCCTAAATGTTCTCCCACTGTCACTTGATCTACTTGGCCCACCTCATTCCCAAGAATCAGGTCTAGCAGTGCCTCCTTTCTTGTTGAACTGGACACATACTGCTGTAGGAAATTTTCCTGAACACAATCTAGGAATGTTGTCCCTCACTGGCCCTTACACTACCACTATCCCAGTCTATATTCGGGTAATTAAAGTCCCCCATTATAACTATGGCGTTTACACCTCTCTGTAATATTGTTGCAGATTTGTTCCTCTATATCCTTCCCACTGGTCTATATATTACACCAACCATGTAATTGCACCCTTCTTATTCCTTAGCTCCAGCCAAATTGATTCTGTCCTTGAATCCTCTGACACATCCTCTTTCTCCAGTCCTGCAATACTCTCCTTAACCAAAAACATCACCCCCTCCTTTTTTCCCCTTTTCTATCTTTTTTGAACATCTTGTAACCAGAAATATTTACCACCCAGATCTGCCCTTCCTTAAACCAGGTCTTCATTATTGCCACAACATCATAATCCCACAAGGCAATCTGTGCCTGAAACTTCCCAGTTTCATTTACTATACTCCGTGCATTCATATACATACAATCTAGTGAACCGTCTCTGCATTCCCTCTATGGCAAGTACATCCTCTCTTTGGTAAGGAGACCAAAACTGCACATGGTACTCTAGGTGCGGTCTCAGCAAGGCCCTATACAGCTGCAGTAAGACATCCTTGCTCCAGTACTCAAGCCCTCTTGCAATGAAGGCCAACATACCATTTGTCTTCTGACTGCTTGCTGCGCCTGCATGCTTGCCTTCAGTGATTGGTGTACAAGGACACCCAGGTTCCTTGTACATCAACATTTCCCATTCCATCACCATTTAAATAATACTCTGCCATTCTTTTTCCCCTACAAAAGTGGATAACTTCACGTTATATCCACATTATACTGCCATATATTTGCCCACTCACTCAACCTGTCCAAGTCGCCTTGAAGCCTCTTAACACCCTCTTCACCACTCACATTCCGATCAGGTTTCGAGTTGTCAGCAAACTTGGAAATATTATATTTGGTTCCCTCATTCAAATCATGATATATATTGTGAATAGCTGGGGCCCAAGCACTGATCCCTGCGGTACCCACTAGTCATCACCTGCCACTCTGAAAAAGACCCATTTATTCCTGCTCTCCATTTCCTGTCTGCTAACCAATTCTCAATCCATGCCAATATATTACCTCCAAACCCAAGTGATTTAATTTTACACACTAACCTCCTATGTGGGACTTTATCAAAAGATTTCTGAAAATCCAAATACACCACATCCACTGGTTCTCCCTGTCTATTCTGCTAGTTATGTCCTCAAAAATCTCCAGCAGGTTTGTCAAACATGATTTCCCTTTCATAAATCCATGTTGACTTTGTCTAATCCTGTTGACATTTTCTAAGCGCCCTGTTGTCACATCCTTTATAATAGATTCTGGCATTTTCCTACTAGTGATGTTAGGCCATGGCAATACTAAAACAGCAGGAAAGTATGTAAAGAAAATGCACCTAATGGTTTGCAAAAGGATTCGGAATGGCCAACAAGTAGCAAATAAAACAGCACTGATAAGAAGACTTGCACGGAGGCTGTTAACATGTGGAATTTTAGTATACAATATATGGAACTAAATAAAAGCAGGGACTAAAGGGGGTGATTTTTTTTCCCTGGATACTTTCAGCAATAAAGAGCCTGCAATGTGGCCAAGATGGAATCTGAAGCTAAAGTGCTGTTTAGCCCACATTTACTGCAGAGTTGAAGGGTTGAAGCTTGCACTAGGAACAGCCAGCTGCTCCGAGAATTGTTAAGGGGCTGATTGTCATTTAAGTTGCCTGCTAGCACTCATTAGGGAGGCTACACAGCTTGACCTAATGCCCTCTCCTAACATCAGCCAGCTGATGGGAAGAAACAATTCAGTGCGGAGGATTTTGAGCACTACTTAAGGTGAATCACCTTTTACTGTTCACTTTCTGCTGGAGGTTTGAAAAAGGCTTTCAGCACACGTCAGGAGACTCCTGGGATAATTTGTCAAGACTTTGCCAATACTTTAGCAACATTTATTTGAGGAATTCTCTAAAAAGAGTAACTGTTGTGCTACTCTAGTGGATCTTATTGGAGTCACTAGAGAAAAGGGAGTGCTTGGACATCATATCTTGCTACAGGTCCCCCTTGGTGTGTAGGAGGAATGGCAGCAGGACTTGAAGCCAAGAAGAGTAGCACCAGCTCCTATAGGAGGGGGACGGGAGTGTGAGGTGGACTCCTTCTCCTTCTTGGGGTACAGGGCATCCTCCTCCACCAAGATCTTCAGTGCTGCTTCCAATGATCTGTGCAGCCTCTCACTTGGTCCCTGAGCCATCCTGAATGTGCTGCTGAGAATCATCCGGTACAGCTTTGGTAAGACTGAGTGAGTGTAGCCCACGTATACTGTTCCGTGAAAATTGCATCTAATCAGTGCTCGAGGGCTAAATCGTGAGGTATCTGTTTAGCTGCTCCAGCCAAGTTCAAGTTATGGTAATCAGCAATTAGGACAAAAATTGTGTGCTAAAACCAGACTTTCAAACAGGTGTGTCTTGTTAGCACAGCACCCATTATCAGCCTTTCATCAAATTAATCCCCTAAGAGTAATGGTAGACACATTGCTTTCAATGTCCAGACAGTGTGATGAAACAATTAAAAAGTGCAAGCTCTGCTGAGGCTTTACAACACAGTGATCAAACTATAATTAATGGTATGTTCAGACACAACCACCATAGCGCAAAAAAGATGCACATGCATTGAAAAAGGTTGCAGAGAAGATAAACAAGGCTGATTCAAAGTATAAAGTGAGATCCGTAGAATGATGAAGGAGGCTTAAGCATTACTATCTAGAAGAGGCAGTTACGGGAAGAACCTTATGAAAGTATATGAAATATTAAATGGTGTAGGTACAATAAAATTAGATTGCTTCAAACTAAGCAGAAAAATACAGCCAGGGGACATCAGTCAAAATTAGCAGGAACTAAGTTTAAAATGGATATCAGGACATCAGTCGTTCAAAGAACAGTAACAAAAATAAAAACAGCTGGCAAAACTCAGCAAATCTGACAGCATCTGCGGAGAGGAACACAGTTAACGATTCGAGTCCGTATGACTCTTCATCAGGACTCTTCAAAGAACAATAACTGCTTGGAATTGACTGGTGGGCCTGGAAGTAAAGAGAAAAACACTGGGGTTATAAAGTTCACAGGGTATCAACGCTGTCAATCTGGAGTTCCCTTGTGTGAGAATGGGCTGCTGATCCTGGTAGATGTCTGGGGGCACTCACCAACAGGGCTTTGGCGTGGAGCAGAAAAGAACTGAGCCAATTCTTCCTGTCTCAGTTTTACAGGTTCAAAATGCAGACAGTTACACTCAGATGAGGATTCCCTGGCTACAGGTTTATAACCACAGCCAAGGCAGAGTGAGAGAGTCAGTTAGGGTCGCCTTCCTGTTCAGCTTATTCCCCAAGAAGAATGCATTCACAAAAAAAAGGTTCAAAACTTAAAGCTGCTCTCTGCTATGTGATTTCCAATAAATCACTTGCCTCTGTCTTTTCCAGTTCCACCCCCGCCCCATCAATTAAAGTGATTGAAGTTCAAAACAAATTAACAGCTCTTCCTCAAGTACCTAGGTGATTTCTTGGAAAAGGCCTGCTTATTGACATTTCCAGTTTAAAAACAACTCCAGGTCAGCATCCATATGTACAGATAATACATTGTCTTTCCATATTTTAAAAGAAAAATCCAGTTTGTGAAGGTATGGTTTTCCCAACATACTTCATTGGCTGCAAAGTGCTTTAGGATGTCCTAAGGTCATGAAAGGTGTAATATAAGCACAAATCTTTCTTTCCTTTACATTATCTAACTTTAAGGATGTGTCCAAGGTCATAAACCAAATTGGTTAAAACGGGGAGGCAAAACCTAACACATAGCTAAGTACTGCAAAGTTTTGTTTGTCAAGGCTTTAATTAGCAACTCGTCAATTGTCAGCTCTGGAGATTTACTTTAATGCTAACAATTTAATACATTAATTTACTTAACATATTTTGACAGGGTTTCACGTAACAAGTGTAAAATCACAGTGACAGCTTAAGTGATAATAAGCAGCACCATGTGTTTTGAAAGGGGTAATTTAGCTCATGCCTGTTTACACATTCTTTTAATTTACTGGAAAAACAGGGAAAATAAGTTCGAGAAAGATAAACTAAGTTCTGTTGAAGGGTCGTGAGGACTCGAGGCATCAACTCTTTTCTTCTCCACCGATGCTGCCAGACCTGCTGGGTTTTTCCAGGTGGTTCTGTTTTTGTTTTGGATTTCCAGCATACGCAGTTTTTTGTTTTTAATCTAAGTAGGGTTTGGTAGAAGTACAATTAATGAGATACCAGTTTTGAAATTGAGGCAGTAACCTACTAGTTTTTCTCATAGCTTTCTTCTCCTCCAATGTTATCTTCTGCTTCACTGAAGACTTTGATTCTTGTTCAGATATAAGTCTCCAGGCTTCAGTTCCTCATTCTAGTCACTAATCACAAGGATCAATCTGGACAAGAAAGAAGTGTCAGTCAATGAGTAAAACTCATCGACCCAAAAGGTTAACTCTGTTTCCATTTCCACAGATGCTGTCTGACCGGCTGAGTATTTCCAGCATTTATCTGTTTTTATTTTAGATTTCCAGCATTCGCAGTATTCTGCTTTTCGATTTGGTTATGGGAGCCAGTCTCAGCCTACCCAACTAGCTTTGGAATTTGTTGGTCAGTCAAAGATTCAGATCACAAAACCTTAGAGGGCACATGTAATGTTTCAATCCATATTCCAATTAATATGCATGTTACTCAAGTCACTGATGCAAACACATCTTGCTGCTCTAACTTAGGAAGTACTTAGCAACAGGAGAAGCCAGCAAATATGAAATATAAGCTCAAAGTGGACTGAGATGCCCAAGCTTTGAGGGTCAGATTGTCGGGGCTCAAGAGTTCCAGGTTGGACACCTTGGTCATCCTCAACTCAATGTATTTATACAAAAACAGACTTACCTGGAAAAACTCAGCAGGTCTGGCAGCATCGGCGGAGAAGAAAAGAGTTGACGTTTCGAGTCCTCATGACCCTTCGACAGAACTTTTTATCTCAATGTCTTTATATACAGTTTTGCAGCAGGATAGAGAGCAGGAGCCTGCCTGGATTTTTCCTGTCCCACCCACCCCACATTCAACTGTGGTCCTTTTACATCACTGCCAGCAGAGAGCAGTTAATTAATCACAGACCCAGGGATGGACCTGGCAATCTGTTATTTTGTTGAGGCTCCCTTACATACTGGCATGAACCATCATGGGAGCTCATATGATCCACCTTAAAGATATTTTTTAGGTTTCCCAGTGATGCAGCACCTTGACAGAATGGTAAAACAAAGTGAAGATAAGGTGTGTTTCAAATGGGTGGGAAAACGTGAAAAAAAAAATCATTCTACATGGAAAGCCAAAGTGACTAAAATAAAGGGGCAACTTTGACAAAAGTTTCAGTACTGCATACAAGGTATCACATTGATATCAGTAAAATTCCACAGATTAGAGGATAATATGGAGTACAAGGAAGTTTCAAACGCTCAACGCATTACCTATGAAATATCTCGATAATTTAACATTCCACAATACTCATTAAAATTTCAAATGTATGCAATCAGCTTCAGGCAAATACCTTGTTCCATAGGTTTTTTATTTTGGCTTTGTCATTATGTTATCACTGATCTGATTGTACACATCAAGTCTAAGATCATCCATCCCAAATAAGGGACCGAGTCAGCAGGTCAGGCAGCCAATGACTGGAGTGTATAGTGAGGCGTTAAGGCAAGAACTCCATATGATAAACCTTCCAGTCATATGTTCGAGTGTCGACAATCCTAAATACAACAGAGCAGCAAGATATGTGTTGTGACACATATTGTTCTATTACTCTATTTTACAATAAATTCCAATAACATTATGAGAATGTGGGGTATTTCCATATAAAACAGCTGTCCCAGGTTAAGTCTGACCGGCTGTCTGCTGTCAGTGATTCTGTGTCTGTATAAGCACACGGTAACACTACTGTCAGACTCTGTGCCTGCTCATTTATACTACAAAGATAACATTAGGCACATCAACTTATACGATGGCAGCTGTGCTGGAGAGCCAGTGTTCAGATACCAAACATCCATGATTGCCTTGGAGTCTCCAGGAATCAGAGACTAATCTCCAAGATACTGCAGAAAGCAATCTGAGGGCCAGTGAGAAAAAACTGTGCTTTTAAAACATTTTCTTTAAACACTTTTTACCAGTTATGGCTGGGGTTCCCAAACTGTGGGCCACGACCCCGGTGGGGTTGCGGGGCGAGATTTTGGGGTTGCGAGCTCAAAGGCTGTTATGGGTGGTGGTGGTGGTGGTGGGGGGGGGGGGGGGTTGGTGTGTGGTGCGGGGGGGGCGGCGGGTGAGAGTGAACAATCTGCTTACAGGCTGCCTCAGTGTCTGCTGTGAGCACGCCTGATTTTTTTTTTAAGGACACTGGTCTGCTTCAAATCTTGATATTGATCAAGTCTGGATGTCACATTAAAGACTAGATGTGCATTATCAACCACACTGCCAAATCTTGAGATACTGTGTCACAACGTGCATGCCCACGTGTCTCATTCAGCCCAGTGAATAAGATAACTTTTTCATAAAACAGTATAAATTTAAAAACACATGATTTTCGTATGTTTAAAGTTAGTGCGCACTTCAATAATTAAATAGGGAAGGTTACTATTCTACAGATTAGTTTAGCTTTGTTTTTTTGCACCCCCCCGCCCCAGCACCCCACCCCACCCCGCCAAAACTCCCAATGTTTCATTCAGTGGTCACACCAGAAAGAAGTTTGGGAAGCAATGAGTCGAACAATTATTGGACATGGTGGGGGTTTGGGGAAGCTGATTAACTGACAGTCAAGAATCATTCAATCAGCATCGGAAGGTGGGTACAGTAAGTGGACAGGCAGGTCAGGCAGCCAATGACTGGAGTGTACAGCGAGGCGTTAAGGCAAGAACTCCATATGATAAACCTTCCAGTCATATGTTCAAGTGTTGACAATCTTAAATACAACAGAGCAGCAAGATATGTGTTGTGACACATATTGCTCTATTACTCTATTTTACAATAAATTCCAATAACATTATGAGAATTATTATATCTTCTTGACATCCCCATCCATATTGAAAAATGAACCATCATAATTTAAAAAGATGGCTTCATTTTTATTAACTCATCTTATACTATCTTCTATGTTCACCTATATACTTACACTATTACATTGCCAGATGCATGCATTAACATAACAATATATGTACAAATCCTTCACATCAACAGAAATCATTCAAGTTCAGAGTCCAGGATTTAAATGTCCAATCCTCCCTTTAAGCTTCAAGCTCTTCATAAAGCATCTGCAATCAGATTTTCTCATCCAGTGACATGTATAACCTGTTGATTAAATGGTTGCGGTAATAAACTCCATCTGAATAGCCTTGCACTTCTGTCTCGCAATTTGTCCAGAAATTTTAAATGATTATGGTCTGTATAAACAACTGTTTCTGACAAATTGTTTGCCACATCAATTTCAAAATGCTGCAATGCTAACACCAAACCCAAAGTCTCCTTTTCATTCATTGAATATCTTCTCTGTTGTGCATTCAACTTCCATGAAAAATACCCCATCGGTGTTTCATTCCATTGTCGTCTTCTTATAAGCATTGGGGCTGTACTGTTACATCACTGGCGTTAACTTAAATTGTTTAGCATAATTGGGTACTGTCAAAACTGGTGTCTTAGTTAATACAGTTTTCAAATTATCAAATGCCTTCTGACTCTCCTGCGTCCATTGAAACTTCTTGTTCTTTTTTAATAGTACAGTCAGTGGAGCAACCACACTGCTAAAAGGTGTACAAATTTCCGATAAAACCCACACATGCCCAGAAATCTCAAAACTTCTCATTTTGTTGTAGGCACAGGGAAATCCACAATAACCTTGACTTTCACATCTCTCAGAACCACCCTACCATGTCCAATGGTATGACCTAGATAGGTAACTTGTGCTTTTGCAAATTCACTTTTAGCAAAGTTCATCATCAAGTTTGCCTCTTGTAATCGAGTAAATAATCCTTCCTGATGTTGTAAATGCTCATCCCACGTCTCACTGAAAATTATTGTCATCAATACAAACATCACTATTGCTTAGACCTGCAATTACTTTGTTCATCAGTCTTTGAAATGTCGCAAGTGCATTATTCATACCAAATAGCATGACTTTAAACTGATATCGTCCATTTGGCGTCACAAAAACTGATATCCCCTTTGTCCTCTCTGCCAACAGTACCTGTCAATATCCTTTTAGCAAGTCAATCTTTGTGATAAATCTTGATTGTCCCACTTTCTCAAACAATCCTCCAACTGTGGTATAGGATATGAATCCACTTTTATCACCGCATTCACCTTTCGCTAGTTCACACACAGTCTTTGTGTTCCATCCGGTTTTAGTACCAGTACAATAGATGAACTCCAGGTACTGCAACTAGACTTGATATAATTTTGAAGCATTTTGAAGCATGAAGTCAATTTCTTTCTGTACTTGTGATAACTTTGCTGGATTTAATCTATAAGGATGTTGCCCTACCGAAGATGCAACTTCTACACACACATCATGTATAGCTAAATCTGTCGTCCCAAAGTTATTTCCACAAATAGCTTTGCGTGACTGCACTAGCTTTTATCACTTTGACACTTGTCTGGAAGGTAGCTCAATATTACATTTAAGTTTTCAAGTACCCCTTCATTATCCAATTTGATTAGAGAAAAATCAATTTCAGAATCATGCATTTCTACCTCTTTCTCATTATCTACCACCTCCTTTTGGTCCTCTTCCCTGTCAAAGTACTTTTAAGCATATTTACATGATACATGCTCTGCTTCTTTCTTGTATCTGGAGTATTTATTAAATAATTTACTTCACATAAGTTTCTTTTCAATCCTGTAAGGCCCACTAAACCATGCCTTTAATGAGTCATCCAGTACTGGTAACAGAACTAGCACTTTCTCTCCAGCAACAAAGTTCTGAGCTGTAACTTTTCTGTCTGCTTTCACTTTTATCACTTGCTGTGACATCTTTAAATGTTTCCTAGCTGACTCACATGCTCTGTCTAATCTCTCTCTAAAGTTTGACATGTAATCCAAGAGAGTAGTTTATGAATTTGACCCACCAATTTCTCATAAACCAATTTCAGTGGTCCCCTTACCTCATGACCATAAACTAGTTCGAAAGGACTAAAGCCAGTTGATGCAATAGGAGCATCCCGAATAGCAAATAACAAGAATGGAATTCCTCTACCCAATCCTGTGGATAATCCTGACTGTACGCTCTCATCATAGTTTTTAGAGTTTGATGCCATCTATCCAAAGCCCCTTGTGACTCAGGACGATAAGCGCTTGACTTAAATTGTTTTATCCCCAAAACTGTTTATTACTTCCTTACACAGCTATGACAAATTTAAACTCTGATCTGATTGTATTTCCTTAGGTAAACCAAATCTTGTTAAAAAATTTAGTTAACGCTTCCACAATCTTCTTCGTTGCAATGTTTCTCAAAGGTATTGCTTCAGGAAATCTCGTAGACACATCCATTATTGTAAGTACTGATTTCCACTTTTAGACTTAGGGAGGGATCCTACACAATCAATCATGATCCTAGTAAAAGGTTCTTCAAATGCTGGAATTGGACTTAAAGGTGCCAGATTAATCACTGCTCGTGGTTTCCCTATCACCTGACATGTGTGACATGTTCTACAGAATTTGTCTACATCCCTATGCAATCTAGGCCAATGAAAATATTTCGGTATCTTCGCCTGTATCTTTCAAATTCCTAAATATCCCACCATTGGAATTTCATGAATTATCCTCAAAATTTCATTTCTACACCCTAATGGGATAACAATCTGATGTACCCTGCTCCAGCTTTCATTTGCTGAAAAATGATATGGCCTCTATTTTCTCATTAAAATGTTACCCTTAAGGTAATATCACTCAGATATATTTTGCCTCTATTTCTGAGTAAACTGTTTGATATAAATGTTGTATTCGCAAATCTTTTTTCTGTAATTCCACTATCTTGAGTTAAACGCTTCAGCTGAATTGTCCTTTAGTCTTTCTTCTTGAACGATATTAACAGTGTCAGTTAATTCAATTTCAACACCTTCTTCCTGCCTTTGAACTGCCTTCCATCCTGTTTTTCTTGTTTCAACCTATGAGCCTGTGATCTTGTTATCATACAATCTGGAAACAATCCAGGATGCTCTCTCTATAACATTTCTGTTGAAGACACCTCTACAGGCTGCTCAACTACCATATGCATCACTCATATTTGCGATACAGCTATATCATTACCCAGAATTAAATGAAACCCTGCAATGGGCAATTTTTCCACCACCCCAACAATCACTTCACCTGTTTTCCACTTATTCTATAAATTTACCTTCCACAATGAAATAGCTTTAGCATTTCCATGAACCCCCGTTTATTATCACCTATTCCTGCAATACTTCCTTACAACAAATATCACTGTCTCACAACATTAAAGATTGACTAGCCCCTGTGTCTATTAAAATTTTAACATCTTTACCTACTCCACCCTGTACATATGGAAAGACTTTCCCTTCACATACAAAATCTCTAAACATTTCTGCAATCTGCTTCTTAGAATTCTCTTTGGTAAATTGTGAACACATTTTCACTTCTTTACCTATCACTGATTCTTCCTGTTTTATCTGTACACAAACCACAGTTTTTTCTTGGGCCTGAATGTCAGAACCCACAGTACTTTTACTTCCAGTACTTTTCTGCACCCCAATAATTCCAACAGATTTTCCCTGCAACTTCCAGCACACTCATTTTGTGTGTCCAACTTTATTATAAAGAAATCATCTCAATTTTCAAATGTTACTTCTACCCTCAGCACCCTCCTTTTTATCCACGGAAAAAAGTTCCTGGGAATTTCCAGCTACTACTCCTCTTACCTGACTACCCACCTTCCTTTCACCTTCCCACTTTTTATCCTTTTTGGATTTGAAAGGGTGACGATAAAAAGGTTTAGCTTTATGAACTGACTCAATTATTAGCTATCTCTGCTGCTTGCCTTACAGAATCAACCCTCTGTTCCTACACATGAGTTCTCACTACCAAAGGAATTGAATCTTTAAATGCTTCCAAAAGAATTACTTCTCTAAGAGCTGCAAATGTTGTCTCTATTTTTAATGTCCGTATCCATCGGTCAAAATTGCTTTGTTTTACTCTCTCAAACTCAATATAAGTTTGCCCAGACTGTTTTCTCATATTCCTAAATTTCTGCCTGTGTGCCTCAGGAACCAACTCATTTGCACTCAAAATAGCCTTTTTTATCACATCATAATTCACTGACATTTTTTCTGACAGCGAAGCATAAACCTCACGTGCCCTACCCACCAACCTGGATTGTAACAATAATGTCCAGTACTCCCGTGGCCATTTCTTCAGTTTAGCCATCTTCTCAAATGAAATAAAGAATACTTTAACATCTTTTTCCTCAAACTTTGGAAGAGCTTGTACAAATTTAAACGTCTCCCCACTAGGTTTTAAGTTAAAGGTTTTTTTTTATCATCAGAACTTTCCTCAGAATTTGAGGTCTTTTTTTAAACTTCCAGCCTTTTAAGCTGGCATGCCCTTTTTCTTTCCTTCTCTCTTTCCCATGCCTTTCTTGCCTGGAATTCCAGTTGCAGCTTCCTTTCTTTCTCCTGCTTTTCTGCGCGCTCCCTTTGAAATGACCTGTCCTTTCCTGCTGCTTCTAGCTCAAGATTTTTCATTTCCTTTGCTTGTTCAAGTTCAAATTTCTTCATTTCTAACTAAAGTCTCACTACCTCCAACTGACTCACTAGTATCAGGTATCACTTCCAACTTTAAATGCTGTGCTATACCTTCAATTATATCTGCTTTCTTAGCCCCCTCATATAACCCCAATTGTAATTCCAGTAATTTAACTTTAGTTACCTTTTGTAAACCAGCTAAAGTTATAACTTCAACTCCCAAACAAGTCTGAGCAACTGCCAAAGCCATTTGCAGTCTCACCACTTAGAAAAAACCTCACATCAACTCCTGAATTCAAACTGCTTCTCGTACTCGTAACCTTAAGATTTACCAAATCCAAAAATAAACAAGAAATTTCAAACATATCCCGCAAAGGGCCCCCAACTATGTTATGACACAGCCAAGGGTAAATGCTGAGCTGTTCAAATCCCGGAGGGAAATTTAAAACAATTGTCACAACTAATTTACAATTTGTATAAATTTCGAGATGCGTGCCCTGAATTCAGTAGTAATAAGACCACCAAGTCTTATAGGTTTTTACAAAACTAGAATTTAGTTCCAAGGTTAGGTTGGAGAAGGTTGGAAAAGCTGGGGTTATTCTCCTTGGAGCAAAGAAGGTTAGCGGAGATCTGATATAAGTGTACAAGATTATGACAGGTCCAAATAAGGTAGACAAAAACTGTTTTCATTAGCTGATCACACAAGGTGTAGGGGAGACAGATTTAAGGCTTTAGGCAAGAGATGCTGGGGGAATACAGGCAAGAACTTTTTTTACAGAGTGAGTGGTGAGGACTTGGTACTCATTGCCTGTGAAGGTGGTGGAAGCAGAGATGATCAATGATTTCAAAAGGTAAATGGATGAGAACTTGAGGGAAATAAACTTGCAGCACTGTGGGGATAGAGTGAAGCAATGAGACTGGATTGCCTGACAGAGAGCCAGTATGAGCTCCATAGACTGAATGGCCTCCTTCTTTGACATAATGACTCTATGGTTAAATGCTACAATTTCAAATTACAAACCGCTGAGCTCAATTCAGAAGGCCCTACCCAGATGCACTTGCATTTTAAATAGTATTAATCAATCACATCTTTCAACCATCAGCAGCAAAGAGTGTTCTTCACTACAACACCTTTTCAAAGTTACAGAAAAAGAAGCTCGAACAGTACCATAAACCACCTGTGAACAGTAATAAGTGACTCTGGCTATACTACACTGGGATAGTAAATATAACGGACCATTCAAATTGATCTGCCTATCTTCAGTTCCCCAGTGTAGAGCACGCAGCCATCTATTATGGTTATAAAACAATTCCTTTCTTTACCTAATTACCTTTTGATTTACATTGTCTCCTCATTTATTGTTCCTAATGTCATTGGGGTCCGATACTATAGGCCGTGACCTTAGTTTATCAATAGTGGTACTTCCAAGTGTGACACCATCACCACATCCAAGCTAGTTTAAAAGGAACTTGAACTGTTATGATCTAAAAGGGCAGTAGAAACAGTTTCAATTGTAAAGAGAATTGAAAAAATACTTCAAAAGGAAAAGATTTGCAGGGCTATGGGGAAAGAACAGGGGAGGGGGGGCTAATAAGATAGATCTTTCAAAGTGCCAGCACAGACATGATGGGCTGTAAGATTCTTTGATTTTATCTCACAAATCATTATGTCTCTACCAAGGTGCAGTCTTACCGTTTTTAATACTCTTCTATGAAGTACACTGGAATGTTTTTCCATATTAAGGGCACGATATAAATGCAGGTTAGATGCAGCAGTCTGGCTGGCCCTGCTACAGTTACAGTTAACAGGTCTTTACAGTAAGTATGCTACCAACCTTACTTCAGTCACCTCGAAAAGCATCCCCCTATAAATTGTGCTGATAAAATCATTCAGTATATGGTGCAACAGCTCAGTATTTTCATATGGATTAGTAGAAAGGGGATCTCAAGTTATCAGCCTGGAAATAAATGAGTTCTATTTCCTATTCAATTAATCCCACTAGATTTCCCAGTAAACCGGTTTATAAAATCCGTCTAAAAACTAATAATGGGTTAGAAAATTGAAGTTGATTCTGAGATATTATATCACAGTGAATTAGCTCAAATATGGAAATAGAAAGAGGAGGAAAAACATGCATTTATACTGCCCCTTTCATGATCTCATAGCATCCCAGAGCATTTCCCAGCCAATGAAATGCATTTCAAGCCATTGTTGTAGCGCTGGGAAAATACAACAGATACAGATTTGAACATTGAAATGATGCAATTGCACTGGTTGGATCCTGAACCTTTACTAAGCAGGTACATGAATTAGTACAGTGATTTGATAGGACTCCAATAAACAGGGTGAAAAATGGAGCTCCGCAGATTGAGGCTGAAGTGCTGTCTGTGAGATTGTGGTAATGCTTTCCAATTTGGCTTTAATTTTTACATTAAAAGAACACAATCGCTAAAAGCAATCAATAAGCTTTGCCTCTTCTTTAGGAGCGCAGGATTAATTTGTTCAATCTGATGAGATTTCCATCTTGGATTACGGAAGATATTGTACATTCCTGCATGAATTAAACAGGCAGTATTCCAACTAAAGGACTCAGAGGCAATGTAAATGCTTTGTATTTCCCATCTGAATACCAAACTGTGGGTGAATTTGCTTTGCAATTAATTTTCCTTCTAGCATAAGAATGCATTTGCACTCTCAACTGAAATTGATATGTGGTAACTTTATACCTAGGATTACATTACATCGAATTTACAGCACATTTGCCCCAATTAGAATATGCTGGTGTTTCAGTTCCACCATGAGCCTCCTCCCACCTCTTAATCTCACCCTATCACTATATCCTTCTATTCCTTTCTCCCTCATGTGTTTGTCCAGCTTACTCTTAAATGTATCTGTGCTATGCACCAACCACTCCCTACGGTAGTGAGTTCCATGTTCTCCCAACTCTCTGGGTAAAAAAGTTCCTTCTGAATTTCCTATTGGATTTATTGGTGACCATCTCATATTGATGGCCCTAAGTTTTGGTCTTCTCCACAAGTATGATGTGGAAATTAAAAGTATATGAAACTCAATGTGGCACCGTCAGATATTTTTCCCTTTGCTTCTTTCTCCTCTATGCAGCTGGACCTCCAATACTTTGACGAAATTACTGTTCCTCAGATGCACGTCTGGGCAGTGAGAGTCTTTGCATGGATTCAATCCCAGCAGCAATGATAAATACACCAATTCTGTACATACGTCTAATATCTATTAGGGGCCATTACCTAGTAGTCAGTTGCAGGAAGGTTTGCCCTTTTTTCAGCATAACAAGCCACTGACAAAGCAGCACATCATGCTACGCACCTGTTGGCAGAGTTCAAAACAATTTCCATCAGCTGCATTTACTGGCTCCACCTGGGAGGCAGCTGTCAATGTCAAGCTAGGAAACTTGCAAACTCAACAACTCTATTAATGACTGACAAAACCAAATAGATCTGAATCTGTGACAATGAGGAGGGGTAGTCTTTAAGGTGGCAGAATTTTGACTTGTATTTTGGAAATCACATTTCACAACTCAGTCCATCTTTCTGTGAAAACCAAACCCAAAGTGACCTTTTCTGTGACAATGTGAAACTAGTAATTACACTGAAACTGCTATGAGATTGTCATGAGCTCCAGGTATATACAATCTTCCATCACTTGTAATACAGAAATAATTCAAATACACTGAACTGTGGTGTTTGCAGCAGTAGATTCAGAAATTAATAAGAACCAAAGACAGAATTTGTTTCCTTGAATACTGGAGACATGGCTGCTTCAGTAAATTCATCTTTTCCCACACTTAATTTTTATTTTTTCCTACAGCTTTTTTTCTGAAGCCAAAAATAATTTATTCTGGGATAGTTGCAACTGTTTTAAATATTAAAATAAGGCAGTTGATGCAAGTAACATTGGCTTTCATATCAATCCAAGGTAATAGCTACATAATGCACATAGCACAGACAGCATAGCACAAAGGACTGTATGTCCACTGTAGCATAGCTGAATGGTGTAGTACTGTAAATAAGCTGGCCACAGGGAGTGTTTCTGTTCCTTGTCTGGTAAATGCGAACCATGGTCTTTGAACACGTCTTATAAGCCACAAAGCAATCTATACAGGAACTGAACTGTCATTGAAGAAAGGCCAAAGTGCCTTTTGCTCTTCTCAGTGTAGTCCTGAAGGATTTGACCACCCACACCACCTCTTCCACCTCCCATCCTCACCCCCATTTAGTGCTAATATGAAACAAGTATTGAGGACAGATGACCCTTATACCTTTTAATCAGTATTTCTCCATTCAAGCAAAGATATAGTATCACACTTTAGGGCATTCACTGTTATGTTATAATGGTTAGTTCTAAAAGGTAAATACCGCATACTAAATCCCCAGACTCCATCAACAACATAACGTCATCTATGAAAAGGGGTGCCGACTCAGAACACGCTTCAAGGCCACTTTATGTGATACTATTAAACACATCATTGATGAAGACATCAAATAGGAGAGAGGTTTTATGAGTTTCCATCTACTCTTAGACACCTTGAAGCCAGAGTACATGTTTGCAGATAAAATCCAAGATTTAGCGGTATATAATGCAGAATTTTCAGTTTCTTTATATTACTACATGAAACATAACAATTATTTGCATTTACATAGCAAGGTCAAAGTCAAAAGCCTTACAAAAAACAATTAAAGCAATGCTATTATTTTCCTGGGGGAATAAGACCATCGAACCTCCAGAGGTTTTTTATATAAAACTAAATTAAACATTTATTAATTTAACAACAAATTAAACACATACACATGTCTACAAATTACTACCATAATAACTTTTCAACAAATCCCCAAATTAATCACTCCCAGGTAAATCTTCACCAAGGCAATAGTAACCCATAGACTTTAAACAGACACCAGGCAAAGCACATTTGACCATACAAATTCAAAATGAGGTTCCTTTCAATTTGGTCCCTTTGCAGACACAGTTGTAGGCTTACAGGCTGGTTAGATCTTAAATGCCTCTGACTTACACACACAAACTCCTTTCTGTTTATACCTAGCTTTTCCTTTGAATGTAAAGTTTCTATTGTTTTACTAGGTTTTGTTTTAATTTTACCTCTCCTAACAATAATCCTTTCATTCCACCAATATAAACACATTGCTTGGTGTCTCCCAGTTAGGTGCAAGATTTTACCCATTCTTTTGAATGGTTTATTCAACAAATGCAAATTGACTTTACCATTTAACTTATATTTATCTAATTAACATCTCAAACTACTTTCCACCAAAACACCCAGACAAGCTGGCTTTAATCCGATCAAGACACACACACAGACACAGACCCAACTACAAGTCCAAGTAAAAATAATTTCCAATAACAATACAGACATTCATATCTCTTCATGAGAAGGTGTATGCGGATCTTCTTGAACTGCTGCATGTGGCAGTTTTTTTATATTAATTTGTGGTTTGGTACACCATTTCAGAGGGAAGTTAAGAGTCAATCACATTGCAGTGGGTCTGGAGTCACATGTAGGCCAGACCAGGTAAGGGTGTAACATTTTCCTCCCTAAAGGACATTTGTGAAACATTTGGATTTTCATGATAATCTGACAGTTTAACAATTGTTTCGGGTCACTGGAATTCTTCTGATAGTTGCATTTCTGTGGATTATTCATTATTTTTTTCTCACACTACGTATACCATACCTGATTGAAGATGATTTGCTCCAACCACTCTTGTCAGCAAAGAAGAAATGGATATGGTCCCACTGATTCATCATTGTCTGCTTTGCACTACTGCTGAAAGCCAATTTCACCTGCATTAACTTTCCACATGTTGACTACTGCCGTAGTAATAAGCTATACAGGTTAAGATCTCAATTCAATCGTTGGCCTGAGCTGTTGGCTGGGGTGTTGTCATTAATGCTACAATTGACCTGTGCTGGGAATGGGGAAAAATCCACCTCAGTTCCCACTCCTCATCTTTATTCAGTGATTTCCAATGGAGACTGCATATGCTAGGATCACACTAAATATTCATTTTATGCTCAACAAGATATTACCACTAATAATAACTAGACAGGGCACAGTTTATTCTCTCAGTGAGAGGATAGCATCTCTGAAAGTGCAGAACTCCCTCTGTATTGGTTCTAAAGTTTCAGCTTAGATTACATGTTCAAATCGACAGTGGACTTAACTTCCACAACTTTGCTTCAGATGCATGAATACTACCAATTTAGTGAAGCTGACACCAATAGCTGACTGGCATATGTATTAACACTTAACCACCACCACAAGGCTGACTCTACCAGAGAGTAGGCAAATATATTTTATGCTAGTCAGGTTTCACTAACTTCACCCTCAAGTCAGCAGTACCACTGTACAAGTACTTATCCAACTCAAAACTCACACATTACACAATACATGCCACTTCATATGTGCAGCAGTGGGGCATATTTTTGAGTGAAAGCAACATGTACAGTTAACAGAACCTGGCCAGCCTAACTGAACCTCATTAACAAATGTCACTCATCAAGCCAGGACCGTGAAATAAGCCAGTGTGCTGAGTACTGACATGGTTAGTATTGAACCTAAGTATCTATAGGACCATTGACGATCCAATTATACACACCATAGAAAGAGTCCAATTTAAACAGTTTGTCAATAGAATGAAAACAAGTACCGGTGCTGTATTGATGTTCTGCCACTAACATACAGAATAAATCTATAGCTTTGTCATATTTACAATCACTGCTAAAGACACAAAGAGCTGAAAGATTATTATTGCACCAACTCTGATTCTTTAAATTCATCATATTGTATTTCTAAAAAGTGAACTCAAAAGTTTGAATGGTCATTTGTTGATACAAACCCAGTTGATAAGCAACTTCTTTTCCTATTGGATATAAACATGCTTATATACATTAATTTAATCGTTTCATATGAGACCAAAATTTTTTCTGATTAACTGATGCTGTAGTTGTAAGTTCAAATAAACAGCCAGGCCTGAGGTGCGCCAACATGTGACATCCTTCCTACTGGCACAAAATTCAACAGCAAAATCTTTGCATCTATATGGTGGATTTAGCATAATAAAATTCACAAGGCACTTTACAGGAACGTTATAAAGCAAAATTCGACACTGACTACATGCAGAGATAACCAAAACTACATACAAACTTGATCAAAAGCTTGGTCAAAGGGGTTGATTCTAATGAGCATCTTAAAGGAGGACAGAGTGGCAGTGAGTTGGAGGATTTTAGGGAAGGAATTCCAGGGTTTAGGGCCTTGGCAGTTGAAGACACAGCTGCCAATGGTGGCGCATTTAAAATCGGGCGAATTCAACACCAAAGAAGCCAAATATCAAAAAACATCTTAAATTACAATAACATGAAGGAATTAGTAGGTATATACATAGCCACTCAGGGTCAATAATATAAGCAGACTGCCTCATCATTCTATCCCACAATAAATGTACCACTGTTTGAAGGCTCTTCTCTCAATGGTGCGCTTACCTATTGCTATATAGGGTGTCAGTTATGAATAAATTGTCTAAAAGGAAGGCAGAGAAAACTGGCTACAGAGTGAGATTCTAAACCATGCCACAGTGGATCTCTTGACACACTGAGAAGAAGCAGCAGTCTGCACAGCATTCATACGTTGGACCATCTTACCTTCCAACTAAGGAGTCACAGGATGGCGGTAAAAATCTGGGAGAGGAGTGCTTAAATTACAATTCATAAAAGCAGTTACTCTGTCATTAATAAATGTGGTTAATTATCATTTACAGAAGACATTCTTGAGGAAATAGCAGTGGAAGCGTTATCTACTTAATATAACAAAAGGTCTCTAGCTTAATCCAGCAAAATGCAACTTCCACAATATATTTCAGAGATGCCAACTAACTGCAACTGACTGACTGCTCAATATTTTCCTGACAACTTTAAATACAGTGCATCAACATTAGCCACAATCTCAGTTAATTTACCATCACTTTGAATATTTTACACAAACATTTTAGTGAGCACAACATAGAGGAAAGCACTTGCAGGTGCTATAACTTTCTGAGATAAATCAAACCACTGTCAAACTAGTTTGTTGGTCAGCAAGAAAGAGCCAAGCAATCTGTTTTATGATTTATTACAATAATCGAAACACAAAATAAATTTATTACCCATCTGTGCCTTTAATTCATATAAGGACTATTTGGAGAAGGACAACACAAATCTTCTCCTCTACTCACTCATTTCCTGCTGCACCATCAAATTCTTTAAAATTAATAAAGCAATAACATTTACTGATCTTAATGAAAGTCCCAAGAGAACAGACAGGAACCCCAAGGAATGTGACTTTCCAGAAACAAATCAATATTTTCCTTACCTCCTCTATGCTTCACCATCCTCCTCACTAGCTTTGCAGCTCACTCAACTTCAGGTTTATTCATTTTACTCAAATGGGAAACCCCATTGCCTTGCTCTCTTTTAAAGAGGCAGTCTTAACACCACCTCACATCCATTCGCCACCTTTCATGTAATGAAACATCTTAAATCAATCTGCAGGAGGAGTAAGAGTCATAGGGGAGGAGTTGGATGGCAACATGATATTGAGGATATTTTTTTCAGTTCCTAGGTCGCCCTGTTTTCAAAAGTTCCATATAAAGTTAAAGCTACATTGGCATGTGGATCAAATGGTGTGTCCACTGCTGAATTTTTACACTCAGTTTTTTTAAAATCCTGTTTTTGTGAAAGTTAAACATTTTGAGTAGTCACCACCAGAAGTCCTTTTAATGCATACTCAAGAGTGAGAGACAGGTACACTGTCTACACTGTTCTTTATATCATGTCAAAACAAAAACATTAAAAAGAAAACAATTTCCAGAGGAACAGAACTCCTGACATAGGAGGCAGATTGTCTGTACCATGGTGGTTCCAAGAAGTACTCTTGTAAAATAAATGAAAAGTCCAGTCTTTTAAGACTGGGTGCTGCTGATTTTCAATGCCCAAACTTTTCCAATCCTCAAAACTCCAGATAAGCAAAAAAATTAAACTGCGGTTGACCTCTGTTTGCTTAACAATTAGTAAATGTGACATTAAAAGAGCATAGCAGTGCCTTAGCAGCAGAGTAATGCACTGCGTATCAAATGAGAAAACATTCCAATCCTTATAAGGCAATGAATCATCTGATTTATGGCGATGATGTCATTGGAGATCCCGAATGAAATAAAATCTAGCACACATCCATCCCACTGGATGACATCACACTGCAAAACATCAAAAACATATGAGATACAAAGGATGGTGGGTTCTGACCTGGGTCTAGGAATTGAAAAGCATCTGCGATTCTGCAAACTTCTTCATGAAGAACAATTAATCTCTAATTAAATCATAGGGCTACAATAGAAACTGGACTTTGTAACATCATGTTTTACAATGCTCCTGTAGCTACAGAGTCACTGTAACCTTTAACTTAACCTGAGCAAGGAGACCGCTACTTATAAGCTTTTTAAATAAACTTTATCGCATTTTTCAGGATGCATTCACCACTCCAGCTATGAAGAGAACTATACTGGAGAATATTTTCCTCTTTGAACTAAGTTAACATGATTTTACTAAACAGCCACTGGTTCAACCCTCTGCAAGAAAACTTCAATGGTTTCAAAAAGGATCCAGACCTGCAGGACATTTACAGCAAGTGGATTTTGGGATTATAAGAACTTCACCAAGAGAATAGTGTGGATCAATGGGGTAGATGGACCGATGGTATTCCTCAGACTGAAACTGTTATTTATTCTAAAGCGGAGAAAGTACCACACATGATTCATACTACACAGTTATTTTTATTGGCCTGGTTATGTAGTATGTTTGTAAAGTCATTGATATTTACATTGTTATTTCCGATCCATTTGTCAGCTCCTGCACGACACATGGGCATGTTATGATATGGCAGGAGGTACGTAACAGGCTGACCAAATCCCAGAGGGAAACTTGGCCACACTATCACAATGATTTTGCAATTTGTATTTATTATGAGGAGGTTTGTGCACTGAAGTCAGAAGTGATGAGTCCACAACCAACTTTAGAGATTTTAAAGATTAAATTAAAGCATTTATAAACAATAGAAAATAAAACTTAAACACAGAAGATTTCCATTACACATTTACATTTAGTTTTATAACAGTTCCCACAAGATTTATACTTAACTAGACTCTCAACTACACAACCCTTTCAGGCAACACTCCAAAATAGATTATTAATCTATAAAATATCCGGCAAGATTACCACAAGCACCCACTGTTTCAAAAAGGGAGGTATTTCACCACTTCTTTCTCCCTCTCACTGGACAATGGACTTCTAAGGCTTCTAACAAAAAACTTTGCACTCTGGAACAAGCAATCCCAGCTCTCTGAGGTGGCTAGAGGCTGCTTCTTCACAAGTCTGTTTCACACAGTCAAAATCTCACATACAGCTACACCCCATACAGCTTTACATATTTTTTAAAGTATATTTTCTCTCTTTTGCTCTGTAAATTCCATTGTTCCAACCTGTCTTTGGAAGTTACTTTTCCCAGAATATAAAAATCTTTAATGTTGCATTATAGCTAGCAATTTTGGGAAAAATAAATGTAATAACTTTGCTTTATTTGTCTTGCCAGTTGTAAACATCTGTCATGAAGAGATGTTAATGCGTATAATGTTATTGGAAATTATTTTTAATTTCTGGTCTGTATCTGTGTGTGTCTTGATTGGATTAAAGCCAGCTAGTCTGAGTGCTTTGATGTATAGTAGTTTGAGATGTTAATTAGATAAATGTAAGTTAAATGGTAAAATCAATTTGCATTTGTTGAATAAGCCATTCAAGAGGATGGGTAAAATCTTGCACCTAGCTGGGAGATACCAAGCAGTGTGTTTATATTACTAATAAAATTGGTGGAATAAAAGGATTATTGTTGGGAGAGTTAAAATTAAAACAAAACCTAGTAATATAATGGAAAATTTGCATTCAAAGGAAAAGCTAGATGTATACAGAAAGGA
Organism: Carcharodon carcharias; assembly: GCF_017639515.1. Taxonomy (NCBI): domain Eukaryota; kingdom Metazoa; phylum Chordata; class Chondrichthyes; order Lamniformes; family Lamnidae; genus Carcharodon; species Carcharodon carcharias. Next base: position 8,718,141 of record NC_054503.1, read on the forward strand.
GTTTGTGTGCGTAGATCATGTAACATCTAACCAGCCTGTAATCCTACAACTGTCTGCAAAGGAATCAAATTACAAGGAACCTCATTTTGAATTCATACGGTCAAATGTGCTTTGCCTGGTGTCTGTTTAAAGTCTGTTCTGATGAAGGGTCATACGGGCTCGAAACGTCAACTGTATCCCTCTCCGCAGATGCTGACAGACCTGCTGAGTTTTTCCAGGTATTTTTGTTCTTGTTCTAGATTTCCAGCATCCGCAGTATTTTGTTTAAAGTCTATAGGTTATTGTTGCCTTGGTGAAGATTTACCTGGGAGTGATTAATTTGGGGATTTGTTTAAAGTTATTATGGTAGTAATTTGTAGACATGTATATGTGTTTAATTAGTTAAATTAATAAATGTGTAATTTAATTTTGTATAAAAAAAAACTCTTGAGGCTTGGCAGTTTTATTCCTGAATTCAGAGCTGCATCTCAAACATATCAACTGAAAATATAGGTTATGACAGTTGTTCAAGTTTCCCTCTGGGATGTAAACAACTCAGCCTTTACCAACTGCTGTGTCATAACACATCTTACCATGTCCCTTTGAAAAGCCAACAACATCTCCCTTTATCTAAAAATGCAAATTCCATTTTACTTAGCTCGCCCATTAGCATTTCAAATACCTGTTTTTAGACTTAACCCCTTTGATGATTCAAACCTTGCGGTCTAATAGTCTGTAGTTTACTTAAATTATTCATACACACAGAAACATACACACACGCAAACATAAGCCTGCTTTAAAGTATCCCACAGCAATATCAGGAAAAATATGATAGTTCCTTTACAGCAGAAAGTAAGTTCTGCCAAGTTACTCAGTGGAGCCACAAGCCACCAAACATAGAATTAGAAACAATGTATAGCACAGAACCAGGTAATTCAATGCATCCTCTCTATGCTAGTGTTTGTGCCCCACACAAGCCTTCTCCCACCCCCTCTTCATCTCTCTATTAACATATCCTTCTATTTCTTTCTCCCTCATGTGTTTATCCAGCTTTCTCCTTAAATGTATCTATACTATTCGCTTCAACCACTCCCTATGGGAGCAAGTTCCACATTCTCACCACTCTGGGTAAAGAAGTTTCACCTGAATTCCCAATTGGGTTTATTAGGGACTATCTTATATTGATGGCCCTTGTCTTTGGACTCCCCCACATGTGGAAAAATCTTCTCCATGCCTATCCTACCAAACCCCTTCAAAAGCTTCAAGACATCAGTCAATGTTCTGAAGGAGAAAGATTAATACTGAGGGTATTTATGAAATTATAGTTGTTATGACCACAGCCTGTGTTAATGGCTATGCAAACCAAATCCCAGGGGGAAACTTGGCTTACTGGCCATAAGCTTTCTTCTGTATTCTGAAAACAAGAAGAAGATGTACCAACCTCAGCAGTAAGAGGTCCAATAGTACTTCTGGGATTTTAAAAAATTAAAAGCAAAAGTTTTATTAACAAAAGTAAAAGAAAACTTAAGCACACAACATTACAATTAACCAATTAAGGTCAGTCTTACAAAACATTCCCAAAAAGACTTGGTCAAACTTACAAATAAACACCTTCAGGCAACACTCCCTTATTAATGTTAACTATAAAATAAATCCAGTGATATTACACAAGGCAAACTCCTTAACTTCAATAAAGGTATACTACATGACCTCTATCCTCATCTACTCTGCAGTGGAATCCACTTCAGAATAAAACTGCTTGTTGCAGCCCAAGACTTTTCTGGCTTGACTGGATGGTTGATTCAAACTGCATCCTCTCCCAGCCCAGAGCTAACAGCTCCTGGTTCAGCTCCCATATCTCAACAGCTCAAACCACTCCTCCAGCTATCCACAGTAACTCTGAATTATCTTTTTCCCTTTTCATCTCCAATTCCATTGTTCTCGCACCTCTCTGAAATTCAAACCCTTCCCATATAAAATCTGTCCAAGGGCCCAAACACTCTTTTCAAGTGAAGCAGCATTTCACTTGCATTTCCCCCAACTTAGTCTACTGCATTCGTTGCTCCCAATGTGGTCTCCTCTACATTGGAGAGACCAAACGTAAACTGGGCGACTGCTTTGCAGAACACCTGCGGTCTGTCCGCAAGAATGACCCAAACCTCCCTGTCGCTTGCCATTTTAACACTCCACCCTGCTCTCTTGCCCACATGTCTGTCCTTGGCTTGCTGCATTGTTCCAGTGAAGCCCAACGCAAACTGGAGGAACAACACCTCATCTTCCGACTAGGCACTTTACAACCTTCCGGACTGAATATTGAATTCAACAACTTTAGGTCTTGAGCTCCCCCCTCCATCCCCACCCCCTTTCTGTTTCCCCCTTCCTTTTGTTATTTTCCAATAAATTATATAGATTTTTCTTTTCCCACCTATTTCCATTATTTTTAAATATTTTAAATCTTTTATGCTCCCCCCAACCCCCACTAGAGCTATACCTTGAGTGCTCTACCATCCATTCTTAATTAGCACATTCGTTTACATAATATCACCAACTTTAACACCTATGTGTTCTTTTGTCCTGTTGTTTGTGACATCTTTTGATGATCTGCTTCTATCACTGCTTTTGTCTACAACCACACCACCCCCCTCCACTTCTCTCTCTCTCTCTCCACACCCCCCCCCCACCACCACCAAACACCTTAAACCAGCTTATATTTCAACTCTTTCTTGGACTCGAACTCAATTCTGTCGAAGGGTCATGAGGACTCGAAACGTCAACTCTTTTCTTCTCCGCCGATGCTGCCAGACCTGCTGAGTTTTTCCAGGTAATTCTGTTTTTGTTTTAAAATCTTTATATCTCTATCTTGTCTTTGCTTTTGAGTCACTAAAATATCTCCCCACTACTATTTACTTATGGAACTCCTGCAAGATGCAAACTTGTTTCTCGTTACCTCTGACTCCCCTTTGATATTCAAACAAACTCTCAACTTATCCAAAAATGCAAATGTTATATCTAAACTATTTACTTGTATCTCAAACTTAACACCTCGATCTTTTTCATGTTTTAAACCTCCCAGACAACCTGAATCCTATCAATCTCCTGCCCAGCTTAATGAAATCTCACACACACACACACACCCACACACACACACCTTCTTTACAGAGTAACTCAATATACCCCAAAATATTAAAAAATCATCCATTCTCACATAGTGGTGCTGAGCTTTTACCAGCGCTGAGCTTTTAGCTTCTAAAGGGAATCTTCACATCAATTTTACACAGAATAGTTTTTAATACAGTTCAAGGGCTTAAAAATTTGGACTTCAATGGACACATACAAACTCACGTACGTGACTGGATGGTTCCATTTCATGACTATTCTTTTACAGTTCAAGTTGTCTGAATTTTCCCTTTGAGGTAGGTACAAGTAAAATTATTCTGCTGCAGTAGGCAGTATAAAGATCAAATCCAAAATACTCACCTCCTCCACCTCCCACCAGTGAACAATTCGCTGCAAAGGAGAAGAGGGAAAAGTAAGTTAACATATTCATCTTAGCCTTGGCACATTTCAACACACAGTATCCATAAACACAGGCTGAAGCCTGAATTCAAATTATGATAAACACATTGGATCTAATCACTGAATTCCAATGCATAAATTTTCATTGGGCAAAACTATTTCCCAGTAAATAGAATTCAAGTACTCTGAAGAACTTTCAATTATGTACCATACTATGTAAAAGAAAACTTGCATTTATATCTTGCCTATCCCAATCTCCAGATATGCTGAAGCACTGTACAATCAATGAAATATTTTTGAAGTAGGTGCTTTCCAGTTTGGAAGGAAAGAACGCCTGACTACAAACTACCATGCAATATTGTCACAAACCTCCTCAGGCTACAGTTTCATCCACTCACTAATTTTAATCAAAAACGTAGACCCATGAAGGGTCATCCTGCAAATGAATAGCCCCAGGTGCAAAATCACAGAAAGCACAATCATAGTTTCTTTATACACGCTCCCAGTGGGTGAGGACTCAGGCTGGGAGCACCATTTTGAATTAGCTAACTCTCACATTTACTTGTTGACTTAAATTTGTCAGTGAAGGAAACCATGACTCCACCCCCACTGTCCCAGCGGTTAACAAAGAGTGGCACTATCAGATGTCTAAAAGCAGTTTTGTGCATTGGTACAGGGTCCCACCACAGGACACTGTCAAATGTTGAGACACCTGTTGGCTCCCACAAGCATCAACAATGTGCTTCTGAGTTTGTCGTTCTAGATGGCCAGTGTAAATGGGCCCAAGTAGCAATCTGATGTACTTCCAGGGACACAGGGACAAATGGAGCTGAGGGGTAATGTGGGAAGGTTAGAATGGTCTTGGTAAAAGTGAGAGGTTCAAAGAATCAATTGATCTTTTTCTCCTGCTAAAGATTGTAATTTTCATATAAAAAAAGACTTGTCTTTCACAACATCAGGACTTCCCGAAGCACTTTATAAACCATGGAGTACTTTAGAAGTGTAATCATTATTGTAATGTTGGAAATGGCAGCCAATTTGTGCACAAACAACAGAAGGGGACCAGAAAACCTGTTTTGTGATGTTGCTAACTTTCCTACTATTCTTTGAGGGCCACTAAACCTTTTATGTCCACCTTAGAGAAACGGGGTAAAAGCAAAATATTGTGGATGCTGGAAATCTGAAACAAAAACAGAAAATGCTGGAAAAACTCAGTAGGTCTGACAGCATCAGTGGAGAAAGAAACAAAGTTAACGTTTCGAGTCCATATGACCCTTCTTCAGAGCTAAAGAGAAGTAGAAATGTGATGAAATTTATACTGTTTAAGTGGGGTGGAGCAGGTGAAGCTGGATAGAAGGCCAGCAATAGATGGGGGCAAAGGAGAGATTGACAAAGATGTCATGAACAAAAGGACAAAGGGAATGGTAATGGTTTAAGAAGGTGCTGATAGTGGCATAAAGGTAAGAAAGCAGGATGTGATAATAGCAGAACAAGGGTAAGCACTCTGTGAAAGAACATGGAACAAGTAACAGGTGGCCCTTTTAGGGGTGAGGTGGGGGAAGGGGCCAGTGGTGGGGAAAAAGGATAGAAAATGGGATAAAAAGGGGTGATAAAAAAGGGATAAAACAATGAATAAATTAATAAAAATAAAACTAAGTGGATAAAAAATAAAAATCAATTTTGAAAAAGGGGTTTAAAAAGGGGTGAAGATAGAGGAGGATGGTCTGAAGTTGTTGAACTCAATGTTAAGTCCCGAAAGCTGTAAAGTGCCTAATCGGAAGATGAGGTGCTATTCCTCTAGTTTGCATTGGGTTTCACTAGAACATTGCAGCAGGCCAAGGACGGACATGTGGGCATGAGAGCATGGTGCATTGAAATGGCAAGCGACAGGGAGGTCTGGATCATGTTTGCGGACAGAGCGGAGGTGTTCCACACAGCGGTCACGCGGCCTGCATTGGTCTCCCCAATGTAGAGGAGACCGCATTGGAAGCGTCAAATGCAATAGACCAAATTGAAGGAGGTGCAAGTGAAGCGCTGCTTCACCTGAAAGGAGTGTTTGTGTTGGAGAAATGGGGCCTCAGTTTTAATGTTGCATCCAAAAGACGGTTCCTCTGACAGTGCTGCACTCCTTCAATACTGTATGGGAGCATCAGCCTAAATTTTTGAAGTCTATAAACATACTTAGCAAATCAGCAAGTCCAGTCTCAATTTACAAAGTTGCACAAACTTTTCCTTCTTTTCCGCTCCTTTGAACTCATACAGTGCTTCGCTCTGCCAGCTTTTCTTTTGGCACCCTACACATGACCAGACAAATGAAGTGTTTTCATTCATATTGCTTACAAGTAGTTATTTAAGTCTAATCCACACTTCTATATTTGAAACACAATCTTCCTTCCTGATTCCGTCTGCATTCCTTCGAGTACTTAATCTACTCTCATCTTCGCAATCCCAAGTTCTAGCTCCATACATCAGTACAGATGTGACACAGGCTCTTTGCTGAACTTCAGTCATCTTAGAAGCCTTGGTAAATCAATTTTACACAAAAAATTCCAGTGAAACTTCTTGGTCTGCTAAAAATATCTGACAGATCAGTTTCTTTGTACAGAGCCAAGACATGCATTCTTGTCCATGGATTGCCTTTTCAGCTGTCCTGTCAATGGACAGTTGCATAGAAATTACAATGGGGAAGTGGGATAGTTTACATTGATGTTTATCTTCCACTCTGAGCATAGGTCCTAATAAGTATGCATACGCTTTTACTGATTTAAACCTGTGTCCACTTACTCTACTCTTGCAATTTAATTTAAACTAATAGTCCAAATTTATTTCTACCTTTCAGTTAGCTATCTTATGTGCCTCTACAAGATCACCGTGGACATCTTGTTCTAAGGCTGATAAACCCAATTTCCTCAGTCATTCCTGATAACTGAGACCGCAAAAACTGGTGATCATCCTTACGGCTTTTCTCTGCACGGTTCCAAATTCTTGAATGTCTTTTGTATTTTCCTTTTATCTCTACTGGTGGGAGTAACATCCAAAAAATTGAAAGCAATTACCCTTTGAGGATCAAATGCAGAGCTCACTTGCAGCAATGTCAACACGAAAGAAATGTCAGGGTAATTTTTGCAATCAGCAATATGGTTAAGCATGCAAAACTGTGTTCAAGAGTGACACATCAGAATACGTTGGATATTTAAACACAGAGGCAACTGTCACTCCTGATGAGTGACATTTGTCAGGTCTCTTGTGCGCATCAGACAACTCCAGTGCCAAGTCTGACAAGGATTCATGTCATTTCTGGTTCCAGTGCTAATAAATAAAGTTAGATCTGTGGGAACCTACTGTGAGGACATTGAATTTTCAAGCCAACCAATGTCCCAGAGACGGGCAATTTAAATTGACCACAAGCCCTCCACAGTCCTTCAGCTTTACACATGGGGTAGAATTTTTGGGTCAGTGAGTGAGGGCGGGGCCCGCCCGGGGCCCGCCCTCATGTAAAATGACGCGTGGTGACGTCAGGCGGGTGTCGTGACATCACTGCGCATCATTTAGATTTTCAGTTTGGCAGGCGTGCAGCTGAGTCAGCTCCACACGCATCAAACTGTCAATGACCTATTAAGGCCCGTTAAAAACTAATTGAAATAATTAAATGAGCTGCCCGTCCAACCTTAAGGTTGGCTGGCAGGCGAAGAGCCCTGGCAGCCTTCACATTTTTCATGGAACCTCATCCACAGGCGGGATGAGGTTTCATGAAGTGTTGAAAAATAAAATAAATTTTTTTTAAAAAATTCATTGACATGTACCAGTTTATGTGACACTGTCACATAAGGGGACATCTTTTAAAAATTTTCAATTTCTTTATTTGGATGTTAAAAACTTAAACAGATCTCCCTGAGGCAAGATTTCTGCACTCTTTCGCGCGCATGCACGAAAGAGCACAGACCCCAACTCAGGGATTCCCCCTCCACCGCCCCCGACCGCACAGGGAGCGCTCTGTGCTTCTGGGCGAGTGTCACGCTGGGGGGGCCTTAATTGGCCCGCCCACATAAAATGGCGGCGCAGCCCCAGTCGGGAGGCACCAATCGTGTTCATACCTGCCTGCCCCCATACAACCCCTCAGACAGGGGGAAATTTCTGCCCATGATGTTTCTGATAATGGTATAGACTAATCTGGAATGTAGGTTTATCAAAAATATAGAGTACAGCCTCTACAATTATTGCCATTTCTTACTCTTGTTAATCACAGCCTGTAGCTGTCTGTCAAAAACAAGCCTTTTAGAGAGGGCTAGCAGGCTATGAAAGGAGCTAAGGCCATTGTAGATACGAGAGGTTAAAGTAAGATCACAGCAGCCACACCAGCATGGAGATATTTAATATTGCCGAACTCAACTGGATTGACATTTTGTGGTCCCAGGCCACTTAGCGCAGCAATAAATTCTCAGCAGAACTACCCACATACTGCGAGTTCAAGTTTCAGCTTCACAGTGGATCGGACTCGTGTGGGTTTCTGACATAGCCACAATGCTATTCGTAAATATACTGCCTCAGTGCTCTCAGTTGGGAAAGAGCAGCTTGTTTTCTCCTCAGCTCTTCAAACCTAGTCTGTCACTAGTTTGTCTTGCAGATTGGTTTAAAGCAAGAATGAAACCAAAGTCAAGTTGTATTACAATGGTTCAGCTTTTGAAGGCCCAATATCGCCAAATGCAAAAAGGTTCCTTCAGTTCATACAATCAGCAATACCACTGTTACAATCCCCGTGGAGACAGGTCCACTTTAAAAATAGATCAATTTCCTAAACAAGCAGTACCTTGGATATGTATAGTCACCAATAAACAATTTATGTTCAAACATACAAGCCCCCATAACTCTTAGTGAGACACCAAACAACCTTACAATAATCCTCACAGACAGATATCTTTAAAAACAGATGAGTTTCCTAAACGGCAACAGAAATAAACCAGGGGACAAGATTTCACTTTTTAAGAATTTTACTGTAACAAACTGAAATCAACATAGATCAAATATTAATTAATAGGCAACTAATAAGACCATAAGACATAGGAGCAGAAATTAGGCCATTCAGCCCATCGAGTCTGCTCTGCCATTCAATCATGGCTGATAAGTTTCTCAACCCCATTCTCCCGCCTTCTCCCCGTAACCTTTGATCCCCTTACCAATCAAGAACCTATCTATCTCGGTCTTAAATACACTCAATGACCTGGCCTCCACAGCCTTCTGTGGCAATGAATTCCATAGATTCACCACTCTCTGGCTAAAGAAGTTTCTCCTCATCTCTGTTCTAAAAGGTCTTCCCTTTACTCTGAGGCTGTGCCCTCGGGTCCTAGTCTCTCCTACTAATGGAAACATCTTCCCCATGTCCACTCCATCCAGGCCTTTCAGTATTCTGTAAGTTTCAATCAGATCCCCCCTCATCCTTCTAAACTCCATCGAGTATAGAGCCAGAGTCCTCAAATGTTCCTCATATGTTAAGCCTTTCATTCCTGGGATCATTCTCGTGAACCTCCTCTGGACCCTCTCCAGGGCCAGCACATCCTTCCTGAGATACAGGGCCCAAAATTGCTCACAATATTCTAAATGTGGTCTGACCAGAGCCTTATAAAGCCTCAGCAGCACATCCCTGCTTTTATATTCTAGTCCTCTCGAAATAAATGCCAACATTGCATTTGCCTTCCTAACTACCGACTCAACCTGCAAGTTAACCTTAAGATAATCCTGGACTAGGACTCCCAAGTCCCTTTGCACTCCAGATTTCTGAATTCTCTCCCCATTTAGAAAATAGTCCATGCCTCTATTCTTCCTACCAAAGTGCATGACCTCACACTTCCCCACGTTGTATTCCATCTGCCACTTCTTTGCCCATTCTCCTAACCTGTCCAAATCCTTCTGCAGCCTCTCTGCCTCCTCAATACTACTTGTCTCTCCACCTATCTTTGTATCATCTGCAAACTTAGCCAGGATGTCCTCAGTTCCTTCATCTAGATCATTAATGTATAAAGTGAAAAGTTCTGGTCCCAACACTGACCCCTGTGGAACTCCACTAGTTACCGGCCACCATCCTGAGAAGGACTCCCTTATCCCTACTCTCTGCCTCCTGCCAGACAGCCAATCTTCTATCCATGCTAATACCTTGCCTCTAACACCATGGGCTCTTATCTTGCTGAGCAGCCTCCTGTGCGGCACCTTGTCAAAGGCCTTCTGGAAGTCCAAGTAGATAACATCCATTGGCTCTCCTTTGTCTAACCTACTTGTTACCTCCTCAAAGAATTCTAACAGATTCGTCAGGCATGACCTCCCCTTGATGAAACCATGCTGACTTTGCCCGATTTTATCAAGCACTTCCAAATATTCTGAAATCTCATCCTTAATAATGAACTCTAAAATCTTACAATGACCGAGGTCAGGCTAATCGGCTTGTAATTTCCCATCTTTTGCCTCACTCCTTTCTTAAACAGGGGGTTACATTAGTGATTTTCCAGTCTTCTGGGACTCTCCCTGACTCCAGTGATTCCTGAAAGATCACCACTAACACCTCCATTATCTCTTCAGCTATCTCCTTCAGAACTCTGGGGTGTAACCCATCAGGTCCAGGTGATTTATCCACCTTCAGACCTTTCAGTTTTTCTAGCACCTTCTCCTTGGTAATGGCCACCATACTCACCTCTGCCCCCCGACTCTCTTGAACTTTGGGGATGTTACTCGTGTCTTCCACTTTGAAGACTGACACAAAGTCGCTATTCAGTTCCTCTGCCATTTCTTTGTTCCCCCTCTACTACTTCTCCAGGATCATTTTCCAGCGGCCCAATGTCCACTTTTGCCTCTCTCCTACCCTTTATATATGTAAAAAATACTCTTGCAATCTTCTTTTATATTACTGGCTAGTTTACCCTCATATTTAATCTTCTCCCTCCTTATTTCTTTTTTAGTTGTCCTCTGTTGGTCTTTGTAGGCTTCCCAATCCCCTGGTTTCCCACTGCTCTTCGCCACATTGTATGCTTTCTCTTTAGCTTTTATGCTGTCCCTGACTTCCCTTGTCAGCCACGGTTGCCTCCTCCTCCCTTTAGTATGCTTCTTCTTCCTAGGGATGAATTTTTGCTGTGTCTCCCAAATTATTCCCAGAAACTCCTGCCATTGCTGTTCCACTGTCTTTCCTAATAGGCTCAACTCCCAGTTAATTCTGGCCAGCTCCTCCCTCATGCCTCTGTAGTTGCCTTTATTCAACTGTAATACCGATACACCTGATTCCAGCTTTTTCCTTTCAAATTGCAGGGTAAATTCTATCATATTATGGTCACTTCCTCCTAAGGGTTCCTTCACCTTAAGCTCCCTTATCAAATCTGCCTCATTACACATCACTAAATCTAGAATTGCCTGTTCCCTAGTGGGCTCCACCACAAGCTGCTCCAAAAAGCCATCTCGTAGACATTCCACAAATTCATTTTCTTGGGATCCATTACCAACTTGATTTTCCCAGTCTACCTGCATATTGAAATCCCCCATAATCACTGTAATACAGCAAACTAAAGAAAAAGGTAACTTTCGTATTCACTCATTAACACAACTGAAAAATATTTTATGAAACACTTTTACGCAATACCATGCTTCTGGCAGATATGTCGCATTATAGGAACCATCCCAGTCACTCCCAGCTCACCAGCGAAGATTCACTTTTCTCCACTACAATAGGTTGAAACTTCCAGTGCCGTTCGACAATCGTTCCATTCAGCCTGTGTTTTCCTGGATACAATTATCAGCAGCAAGGCACACCTTAGTGACTTTCCATTCCTTAAATCTTCAAGAGCCTCTTCTGTTTTATTCCCTTGCCTTTGAACAGGAACCAAACTCTACCCAGCATCCTGCTTGGTCATTAAGACAAAAACAGTTCCTCCTGCTTCTCCACAGCTGTAGCTTCTTTGTCTCTGCATCACAAAACAGAGATAGAGGACAGAACATTTACAGACTTGGAAAAGACTGAGAGAGAGAGACAGTTTCAGGAAGACAAGCCACTTAACTTTTGTCTGTGATCAGCCACAAGGTCACTAAGCTCATGAAGAGCATGATGTGGGGGAAAATCTGATCCATTCCATTTGTAAATTAACACAATATACCTACTTGATTGTGTTTTTTTCTAAATTTGTTTAAAGCATACAGGAATGAATGAAAATAATAATGAATGGTCAGTAATCTAATATATCTTTGATGAATAGATGGTGCATCGATAAAAATACTATCACGTATTGAACAACTTGCTGTTAGGAGCTGTCAATTATTTTTTTTCCCTTTGCCTTAAAAGCTATTGAGCATTGTGAATGCTGCCTGGTCAGAGACCACAGTTTTATATGCATGTACTGCACAAGTATTTGTTCAAGGCACTGGGGAAATTCCTTAGTTTGGATCATACATGGTGGTGCCGCGCATCAATCCAAATTCTCTTTTCTGCTGCAAAATGTCCCTCAAAGTCTTGATATTTTGTTATATAACCAGATAACAAAAGCTTAGTTCAATCCCTGGTACCATTTCCGTGCATGTTAAGATTGTGGGTTTTAGCCTACGAGGGAACTTGAATGGGACCCACCAAAGTGGTACTGAAGTAACAACGGCTTGCATTTGTATAGCACCATTTGAAGAAGAGAAAGAAGTTCCTCTGGAGAAAGAGAGAAATGGAGAGCAAACTGCAATTGAGAGAATTGGGAACATGATTGCGTGTTTAAGGCCATGTCATTTGGTGCAATAAGTACAAATGCCTCTTTTGCTGAAGATTTCTTGTACTGTAAATTGCTCCACTTAGCTATACATAGAAGGAGAACATACATGTAGAACATGTAATGTCCCAGTTTTAAAGTCACATCTCACATGGGCAGACAGGCTGTCATAGACACTTTAGTTTTCCTGTTAATGTGACATCTCAGCACACTGGTAAACTGTTAATTGCCCATTAATGGGAGCACCTGCAACATCTTTAAGGGAAGCAACAAGCTGTTAATTAGTTATTAGTGGAATTCTGAGATACACCTGCAACCTTTAAATGGGCTATTCTGACACACAGAGTCTCCATCCTTCAAACAGTTTATATTCACACTTTTGCAAATGTACACAAAGCAGCACTCACACCATCAGAGGCAGCACAGGCCAAAACAGAGGTAGCTTCACCCCACTTCCATTGGCAGTATAAACACTGAGCAGCTTGCTGGCCAGCACCAGACTTAGAAGCTGAAGCACCCTGCTGCCTGCTTTCATACAGTCCTGCAAAACAGTTTGCTCCCCACTGACCCATTAGCAGCTTGCTATTTTCCACCCCCAGGCAATAAGATCCAGGCATCAAAAACATCTGACTGGAAGCTTGCCGACTGAGAGACAAGAAACAGCGTGTGGTTGTAGAATTTAAAGGCCCTGTAGTAGCTTTAAGGAAGCAGATATCACCAGAATTGTCTTTACTGACACTTAAATTCAGTGAAGATGCCTGGCAGACCTGCAGGAGGGCCCAGAGCCTCTCAGCAGGAAATGGAAACATGTGACCAGGGCAATCAGTGCCAGCTCAACAACTACACGAATGACTAGGTGGTGCAGAAAGAAGTTTAACAACTTTGTCAGGTCAGGCATGGTAAGAGAAGTTAGCCACACATTTTCTAAGGATGCACAACAACAAATCATACCTGACATTTACAATGACCTCATTCTTGTGTGCTTTAATTGCTTTGCTACTTATGAGGCAGCACTGTTTCTGAGATGGCCAAGCCGTCCCTGGAATTATTCTTCATTCAGATCCTTCCATGCACTTTTGCTTCAGGGTGAGAGAATGTTAGGACAGTGGATTGTCTAAAAATGAAGGCTTTGTGACTACACCCAGGGAGGCGAGCATTGGCCTGCAAACTGCAGCATTGCTGTCACAAACAAGTTGAACATTCCTGTTGATATTGAGACAGGAGGCACATGGATGCAATCTAAAACTCCCTGGGCTAAGGAATCCTGGTAATTGGTAAAACTGCAGTGTCCCATCATGCTGCCACCAATTGTCAATGGGGATGAAGATGAAATTACTTATTCTAGCAAGCAATATCTCTGTGGATTGTTTAATGCATCTGTGTACAGCTTATTGACTGATGTTACTCTCGCCCCTAGTGACAGCTTGAAAAAAAAACTCTTAAGGGTGGTTGCAACCTAATAAGCCAGGTGAGCTGTAAACCAGACTTGCAGCTTGTGATCAGGAAAATATTAAAGCCTTGAATCAAAGATAAAATTAACAAAAATTTCAGAAATCAAGCACACAGGGAATCGCCAAAGGGAAACTGATTAGGTCTTGCATGAAACTGTGCAGCCCCACAACAAATGATGCAAAAACAAAAGTCAAAGTATTTGGTAACAGCAAAAAAAAAAACTATCCAGAAATGAGCAGGTGCTTCCTGTAGCCACTGGAAATTATGGGACAGGGGGGACATCTGGGTGAAGATATGGTGTCACAGAATTCAACCTAATTGTATGGTTAGGTCTGACTGATTTACCACTATTAGACAGGCAGATCCAATCAGAAAATCTAGGCTACAGTTTCCTGTGATGCGCAATTGCTGCAATGCACACACATTACATTTCATTTGATTAGGTTCACAATGTTCATTTGCTTTTGTAGTGTTTCCCCTTCTCAGGGATTTTTTTTTTTATTTGTTCATGGGATCTGGGCATCGCTGGCTAGGCCAGCATTTATTGCCCATCCCTTGTTCGGAGAGCACTTAAGAGTCAACCACGTTGCTGTGGGGCTGGAATCACATGTAGGCCAGACCAGGTAAGGATGGCAGATTTCCTTCCCAGATGGGTTTTTATGACAATCGGCATTGGTTTCATGGTCATCATCAGGTTTTTAATTCCAGATTTTTATTGAATTCAAATTTCAACATCTGTCATGGTGGAATTCAAACCCGGGTCCCTGGAGAATTACCTTGGGTCTCTGTGTGACAAAGTGGCAATATCACTATGCCACCACCTCACACGACAGAGTTAGAGAGCAACTGTGGAATTATGCTTTCAAGAGAGATGGGGAGCAGGAAGGTGCAAATTAGAAGAAAAACTAGTGAATTACAAGTCTAAGTAAGCTCAGGGATAATGAAGAGCCATTAAAGCTCATCTCTATAATTCTAACATACAATTTTGGGTATTAAAAGAATTATCATCCTTAGTATGATCCAACAGCAGTTCTGAAAGTAGACATTATCCTAACCTTTCTCATAACTTATCCTGAGCAGAAATACGCACCCAAGGATTAACAATTAATCTATCTGAAGCAATCGCTTCATGCTAAGCTCACACACTTTGTAATGTCATATATTATACACTGTCTACACAGACTACTATTTACCCGTGACCAGTGACTACACAGTAAGATGAACGTGGCACCTTCCATCCTTCATTTTATTTATCACTACACACTCATTCTTTACTGCAATTATGTTAGTTTTATTCAAGATTGTTTTGTGATTTCCTACTGAGGGGGAACACATGAGTATTCAGGCCTTTTGCTTCTCTGAGGCTGGGGAAAAGCAGGAAGATGGTATGTACACCTGGGAGGGCTTGATGTCATTCATGGTGAAGGAAAGAAAACTGTCCAATTTAGGGCTGGGAAGATTTCCCAACTAGCTAAGGGGGAACTTACTTCCAGTTTTGAGAGTCTAATAATCAAAACCACTTTCTAGGCTCTAATACTGAGTAATTATTTTTCTCCCTGTCAACTTTGTTACAGACCGCAGTGTGCTTAATCTGAACAGCCCTGATTTTTCCTCGCACTACCCATCCTTAAACAGAAGGTGTTTTTGATTTCTGGTTTCCCCTTTATTAATGGTTTTTCGTATTTTCCCCAACCCTTCAATTTTGGAGTTATTCAATCCTCTATTAATAACTCCACAGCAAACTCGAGATAAGGTAAGATAAGAGGGTTGGTTTATTTTACACACACACAAAACGCGGGAAAGGAGTTTTGCAACATCTGCACCTTTTTGCACTCACAATAAAAGCGGGATAAGGGAAAGAACGGGGTACAGGGAAAGATCACGATAAAAATAAGAGTTATGGTTTCACATGAGTCCAGAGTCAAAAGTCCAGTGGCATATTCCTTCAGCAGTTAGCAGGCTGAAATTGTTGCAGGCGATCTGACTTTCCAGAAACGAGGACTTCCACGATGAATTAATCTTAAGGGCACAGATCCAGAAGTTCCAATGTTCCATAGTTTATATTATAGATGAGGGCCAGGCACTCCACCTGGGATAGAACTCTTTCTGCTGCTACCTGTTGGATGGTAAAATGGTAGACAGAGGCCGGCTAAGAGCCCTTGGTGTTGGGAGTAGTATATTAGCATGGATGGCGGATTAGCTAACTAATAGAAGACAGAGAGTTGGGATAAGGGGGGCATTTTCGGGATGGCAACTTGTAACTAGTGGAGTACCACAGGGATCAGTGCTGGACTCTCGATTATTTACAATATATATTAATGACTTAGATGAGGGAAGTGAATGTACTATTGCGAAGTTTGCGGATGACACAAAAATAGGTGGGAGGGCAAGTGGCGAGGATGACACAAGGAGTTTACAGAGAGATATAGACAGGTTAAGTGAGTGGGCAAAAATTTGGCAGATGGAATATAATGTGGGAAAATGTGAGATTATGCACTTTGGCAGGAAGAATAGAAGAGCTGAATATTATTTAAATGATTTAAATGGAGAAAGACTGCAGAAGTCTGATGCACAGAGGGATTTGGGAATCCATGTACATGAATCCCAAAAAGCTAACATACAAGTTCAACAGGTAATAGGGAAGGCAAATGGAATGTTGGCCTTTATTTCAAAGAGAATGGAGTATAAAATTAGGGAAGTCTTGCTAAAACTGTACACGGCAATAATTAGACTACAGCTAGAAAACTGTGAACAATTTTGGTCCTATTGTCTAAAGAAAGATATACTGGCATTGGAGGCAGTCCAGAGAAGGTTCACTAGGTTGATGCCAGGTATGGAGGGATTTTCTTATGAGAAGAGGCTGAGTAGGTTGGGCCTGTACTCATTGGAGTTTAGAAGAATGAGAGACGACCTTATTGAAACATATAGGATTCTTAGGGGGCTTGACAGGGTAGATGCTGAGAGGTTGTTTCCCCTTGTGGGAGAGTCTAGGACCAGAGGGCATAATCTCAGAGTAAGAGGTCACTTATTTAAAACAGAGATGGAGAGGAATTTCTTCTCTCAGAGGGTATCCAATCTGTGGAATTCTTTACCGCAGAGAGCTGTAGGGGCTGGGTCATTAAGTATATTCAAGGCTGAGATAGACAGATATTTAATCAGTAAGGGAATCGAGGGCTACGGGGACAAGGTAGAAAAGTGGAGTTGAGGATTATCAGATCGGCCATGATCTCATTAAATGGTGGAGCAAACTTGATGGGCCGGGTGGCCAACTTCAACTCCTACTTCTTATGGTCTTATGCTTGTCTGGAGTCCTGCTTCTTTTCTGAGGTCAAACTGGGACTAAAGATAAAATTCAAGAGCTGAATAATTAAAGGGATTCAAACAGCTGAAGTCCCAGTCATGTGACAGGGTGGTTTCAGGTTGAGCTATTCAGCTAATGAGTCCCATTGTGTTTTGGAGCAGGTAACAGTGAGGCCATCAGCACAACATTGGAGATTAGGAGTCACAAATTTGTCCTTTATCCATAGCTGACTGGTGCAGACTTATCATCTATGAATCCTTTGTGTTGACTTGGCTGGAATATTTATACAAGTCACGGTCCAGGATGATGAGGTAGCCTTTGTCCCTTGGAACAGCTTTGAGTCTTCCAGAAACCAGCATGTGATCAGCTGCAGCCATTTTATCAGCCCAGCAATTGTCCATTTTGAAAAACAGAGAAAAAAGTTATAAAGGAACCAGGCTAACATAGATATACATATATATGTTTCTTTCTGTCTCCTGGGTGGGACACCTTACCAGCTTTTGTGGCATGCAACCTGCTAAAATTATATCTTTCTCAGTCCCAGCTGCCAGCTTCTAATCAGTTTCAAATCTGATAGAAATGGTACATTAAAAACAACCTGCCTTCTTCTGTAAGTCATGGCCATTTGCATATGTATGTAGATTTTTTTTTAAACCGAATACAATAAAAATCAGAAATCCCTGTTTGGTTTTCAAATAATAAAATTACCAAGAGACAGCCCTCAAAACTGTACCATAATAAAAACAGAAAGTGCTGGAAAAACCCAGCAGGTCCAGCAGCATCTGTGGAGAGAGAAACAGAGTTAACATTTCAAGTCCTTACGGTTTTTCTTCAGAGCTAAAGAGATGTAGAAATGTGATGGATTTTATACTGTTAAAGAGGGGGGTGCAGCAGGTGAAGCAAGATAGAAGGTCAGGGATAGGTGGGACTAAGGAGAAATTGACAAAGATGTCATGGACACAAGACAAAGGGAGTGTTAATGGTAGTGGTAAGGGCTAAAGAAGGTGCTGATAGTGGCAGAATGTGTTAATAGGAGAAGAAGGGTGAGTGTTCTGTAAAAGCGCAACATAGAAACAAATGACAGATGGCCCTGTGGGGGTGGGGTTTGGGGAAAAAGGGTTTTAAAAAAATGAATAAATAAATATAAAATAAAAATGAAAATAAATAAGAATAGAAATCAAAATAGAAGTTAAAAATAAAAAATATATAAAAATTGGATTTAAAAAGGAGTAGAAATAGAGGAGAGTGCTCATGGTCTGAAGTTGTTGAACTCAAATGTTAAGTCCAGAAGGCTGTAAAGTACTTAATCAGAAGATGAGGTGCTGTTCCTCCAGTTTGCGTTGGGCTTCATTGGAACATTGCAGTAGGTCAAGGACATGGCATGTGGGCATGAGGGCAGAATGGTATGTTGAAATGGCAAATGACAGGAAGATCTGGGTCATGCTTGCAGACTGAGCGAAGGTGTTCAAAACTGTATAGGCGGCCACAGTGGCAGAGCTAAGTTTGGCTGACTATGGGTGGGGTTGGGAGGAGATCCAATTTCAAATTTGACCTTCTTGGCAGGAAGGGAACAACGTTGGTAACTGGGATATGTGGATAAAATTAATTTGAAGGCCTAGCTGATACCTGAACAGACTAAAAGGCTGAGGACAGTTGGCAGAATTTTCTGGGAGCAAAAGGAAGCCCTCCAAAGCCACATTTTCAGATGTCAAAATGACTGGGAAGGTCATGGCCCCACCTATACCTAACTCTACCACTGGAAGGCCACTCTATTCAATCTATTGCCAATTCAGCAATGGAAGTCCCTTTTAATCCTCTTGTAGTTACAGTCAGGGTAATAGGAGCATTGATGATCAATCGAACTCCATCACGCAGTTTTGTTCTGAGAAATTATTGTAAAAGGCTTGTGCTAAGGGAACTTGGTGGCATGCTGGATTACATGCTGGCCTGCTCCTGGGATCTGGCTTCTAATCCTCCCCAAACTGCTTGAATAGAAATCTCATTTGTTTGCTAACTGTACAGGTCCTCTGTGCACATTGAGCAATCTTAATCGACTTCCTAGTGGGCTGCAGCACAAAATATACCCTAATTCATCAATGATTGGCAATCTTGCTCAACAGCGCCAGAGTATGGCTGGTGTCGGAAATAGAAAATATACTGATGCAGAAGGTGACGAGGTTGAGACTGAGAATTGTCGTTGGAACAAAGCAGACGGAGCATTACCCTTTGATGCATCCGACATGGGAATATTTGATGATGATACAGGTTGTCTAAATTAGGAAATGTTTCAGTCCACAGCACTAATATCCCTCACCTTAATGTTTGTACAAGATTAAGAGAATAAAAGAAGACTCGGTGCAGAATAGAAAAAAAGATGAGGTTAATTTGGAAACAATAATTTGGTGGTACCAAGCTTGCATTTTTAAAACCTGGAGATGGAAGGAGTAAAGGAAGACCCAAAAGGTTTGATGTTTTCAACAATGATTCCCTCGGTGCAAGTTCCCAAGTGCAACTGTGGCATAAGGAGAAATCATCAAACACTTTCTCCAGGGAGAAGGGGGAAGATTCATCAAGCTGGATCAAAATCAGCATCGACAGCAGTTCTCTATGCTCAGAAAATGGAAAGTGAAGCAGGGAGATCTCCAAGAGGTCAAAAATAAAACTTTTGCTGAGGAGGAGGAGTAAATTGAAGTTTCAAGTGATGTTTTTTAATGTTGTTCTAAACATTTCTTTCAATTCCAAACAGAATCAAGCTTCATTACCACGGGAATAAAATTTGCTATACTTCCCAGGCCTCCCAAAAAAGTGTCACTTTACTAATTTGGATTTTCTTTCTGTGAATTCTAAAAGGCAGTGAGCACATCAGCGCAACAATCCATCCTCACAGCTTGCCACAGTTAATCACCTCAAAGCCAATAGCCAGTTAACAGTGTTAACACAGCTGTTAATGGCAGCCACGCACCCCTGCCTCAGGCTGTGCAATTCTGGTGTTAATCGTACAATAAAAAATAGTGCTTAGCTGAAACCTGGCCTGCATGAAAATCAGCTCCATTCAAGTTTAAAACTGTAGGATGTAAATTTCTTTTGGAGGGGGTTTACTCATGATATGTCTTTCTCACTCCTTTTCACAACCTGAGAGAGATATTATTGAGGTCTTTTCACTTCTTTCCTCACTTAAAAACACTGTTCTTAAAATACTAAACAAAAGCTGCTTTTTTGTAACCATAGTAATCCTTGACCCACAACCTGCAAGAGTTATTCCCCCCTTCCTTCCTTCCTTCCTAAAAGTCTAGGCAGAGTCACTACTCAAAGCTTTGTACTGCCTTTTCTCTTTCAGATACTGACCAATGTATTTCATTCATCCAGCAGCTTCTCCTTATATTGAAGCTTTCTAGCATTTGTGATTTCTTATGATCACGGTACACTTGTTTTTTTCAGTTGCAGAAGAATATTTTGGCTTAATAAGCACAGAGGCAAGGGTTAAATTCTAAAACTTGTGCTCTTCAGGTCTGAGGAACTCAGATAATGACTCTGTTCATCTGAATTTCAATGTTCAGTTAATCTAAGCACTATGGAAGTGGATGGTGTTATTATAGAATGAAAAACCTCCCAAAGGAGGTGGCTGCTATGATCTTCTCAATACTGTCATATGCTGAGCAGCTTAGTATTTGAATGAGGCCCCAGATGGCATTTTAAATAGATACCAGCAGGAGAATAGTCTCCTGTGGGGATGGTGTGGCTATGTTACATTTCATTTCTTCGTTAGGTTTTGGTTAGATGGCTCAGACAGGGAATCTTGTGAAGGGTTTGAGAACAATGTTCTGATTCTGTGAGATAAGGTAGTGAGAGGTATGCTAACCTGCAAATAATAATGTATAACAGGTGCAAAAACTGAAAGTGGAAAGACAAAAAATTGAAATGAAGGAATGCTGCACAATCTAGTCTGAACTCACTCAGACTGATCTGAGCACAAAGCTCCCAAGGCACCAAACGCAACCATTACCTTCAATTAAAGTAAGAGCAGGATTGAATGCAAGTCAGAAACGGAGGCAATTGAGACTGCATGAATCCAAAATACCGGTGCTTTCAGATGACTGAATCTGACATTCTTTTTTATTAAAATTAAGATATTCTAACAGTCGGCACAGCACACTGAGGTACTGAAGTGCAGGACCAAGAGTGGTAAGATACCTGCAATAAAAAGGGAAAATGATGGGAATATCCAGCAGGTCTGGCAGCATCTGTGGAGCGAGAAAACAGAGTTAATGTTTTGAGTCGAACATGACTTCTTCAGAATTGTGAAGAGCCAGCATAGACGCAATGGACCAAATGGCTTCCTTCTGAGCTGAAATAATTCTGAGATAAAATAAAAAGATAGTAAACTGTATTGAAATGTTAAATCCAGAACACTGAGTTCACCTGTCTTCTGAAGAAATCTGGAATCATGAGAGTGCACTTACACGTTGATTTAACTTTGAAGAAACTGTGCTAACAAAAGCCTGCACGTGTTTATTTTAAGTGAAATGGATTACAACAAAATAACTTACCTCTTTTCTTTCATACACCAGCCAATATTTGATTGTTCACACTCTATATTGTCTCAACATAAATACAAGCAAAGTGCTCCAAATACAGCAAAAATAACCCTGAATCGTTCACAGCTATAAAAGTCATCTGTAACAGTTATTATATTGGCCTCTTTTCTACTGGGCGTACTTCATGAAGGTGTGCCAAAGAAGTGGTGATGTGTTAGAAACTGTTGATCAATGCTTTACTCCCCCAATATTCAGTTTCCAGTGCAAATCTGTTCTCAAACCGTAAGAAGTACACAATAGCAAGTTAAAGGGTACTTTTTCTTCTCTCCCTTTTCCTAGACTTAAACTGTTTCACCATCTCCCCCACAGAGAAAAGATCATAGACTCACTATGGGTACTAGCTGCATTGGCGTATCAATGCTCTGTTCAGCCAAAAATATTTTTTTATTTGATACCTGGCTACTCTGTGAATCAGTGGATAAAAGTAAATGGTTTGCTCATGAGGATTCCAGAACCAGAAGGTCCATGTTCACCTCCCAAGCTCTGCTGCGCTAGCTGACCCAACTTGGATAATGCTGCATGAATTACAATAATAAGTGTCCCAAGCGGAGGAGAACTAAATAAGCCAGGTTAACCCCTTCATTATCATTGTCAAGAAGAGTAGACAAGTTGTGTTGCCTGTCGTGAAGTCATAGCTTGTCATAATTTAATGTCTTGGCTTACAGATGAACTCTGGTCTTTGGGTAAGGTACAGGAGCCACGGAACCCGATGAGGTTCCACCCCGATGGTATTTTGCCGCTGGGAAGGGAATCCCAGCCTCCATATTTGAAGGCCACTTAGTGGTTCCCATGGATTGGCACCCCTGCAAAGTCAGTGCCTTCAGGGAAGATTTAGAATTAGGAGTGCGGGATGGTGGGGTTGGGTTGGAATCAGTGGGATGAAGTTTTCTCTCTTCATCCAGTAAAATCAATTCTTTTACATGGATGAAATCATACATTCTAGCATACAGAACACAGAGAAACAAACTACACATTCAAAACTGAACGACCCTATTGTTGTCTTGACGTTTCGAGTCCTCATGACCCTTCGACAGAACCAGTTCTGTCGAAGGGTCATGAGGACTCGAAACGTCAACTCTTTTCTTCTCCGCCGATGCTGCCAGACCTGCTGAGTTTTTCCAGGTAATTGTTTTTGTTTTTGTTTTGGATTTCCAGCATCCGCAGTTTTTTTGTTTTTATCTATTGTTGTCTTATTTATTTCACAATGAATAATTTTAGCACTGTAATGTAATCATGGTGTTCAGATCATAGCTGTTAATCACTCAAAAACCTGAGGCTTGGCATTCTTTTTGAAGCAAAAGATTAGGTTGTAATCACTCCCATTGCATAGTATTCAACATCTCCATTGCCCCTATCAAAAAAGACGCTTGGTATTCTTTTACTATTTGACTGCATTACAAAAGTTGTTCATTAAAGACTGCTTCAGAATCAACTCACATTTTTGCGTTATTCTACATGCTCATCAAAACCTCTCAATTGGAATTCAGCCCACTCCATGTGTGTGTCATTCCATCAATAATCCATTTGAGCCACTCAATTGGACACTCATTTTTCAGTCACTCCCATGTCGCCATTGTTCCATACATCCATTCAAACATCTGGATTAGATTCCAATTTGTTAACTCACTTCTGGAAATCCATAATTCAATATATACACTCAAACTTTAAAGTCTGTTCTGTAACTCACTCCCACATCTATTACTATTTTATATACGAGCCATCCAAACCTCTTGATTAGATTTCAAGTCGTCACTGCTTGGTAAATAGCAAATCCAGAAGCTCAATGCTGAGACAATTATTGTATTTTAAAATGCTTATATCTAGGTAGAACTCTCACTAGGTATTCTATAGTTGGATGAATTGTCCCAGTTCTAATAAACATCACTGGCAAATTCATTTATGAATGTTGTTAACTGTGATCGCTGGATAACTGTGACTATACGTTACATTTCATTACCCATGCAAGCACTCCACATTAAAGAATTATGAAGTCACTTTGTTCTCAATTACACGCTTTATAGTTTTTAAAAAGTTAATGTCTATCTGAGAACATTCTGCTTAACCCATGGAGTGCAAAATGTCTTTCACAAGTAGCAAGGCAATTAAGTGGTTTATATTAAAATGTCTCCATCCACCTGAAATGATCTTTGGTGATCTCCAGGATATGCTAGTTGAAGGCGTGTTATATATGAGGTTTGTTATATATGTGTTTGGACATTTGAACAGCAATTCAGCACAGCTCCAATGATTCCTCCACTGAGAACCAATGTCAGGAACTTTCTCAGAATGATGAGGGTGACAGTAAGGCTCTAATCCAAGCAGGAGCTGAATTGAGATTTCCCCTGAAAAGGTGATTCACAGGAGCTATTGCTGAAAGTTCCGATTGCATCAGGGGCTGAGTTGTCGAGTCTGACAAAACTTGAGAATAGGTTTTTCTTGAAATGCTGAACATGTCACATCAGCCTTTAAAACACACACAGTGGCAAGTCTGATACGCTGTTAAAATTTAATTGCCTATTCATTTTTTTAATAAAGATCAGATTCAGAGTTTCCCATGAATCAGTTTGCACATGTAAAAGGTGATTTTAATAGTTATAAAACAGTTTGGTCTCAGAATAAAACAAACAATTTAACTCTCACTCTCTCCTCCAATTTTCAGCTCCAAGTGTCAATATCATATCCCTCTGGTTAACATACTCCACAATTTAGCAAATTCACAAGGTGCAAGGGTTAATCAACAAACGCATTTTACTTAACTGCTCACTTATTTATGAGATTTAAGGCTTTTTCCAAAATATCAACTGGCTACAAGATAATTAGTTTGTTTTAATTTCCTTTCCAAAAATTATTTTTACATATTTTGTTTGAACAGGTGAGCACTGATAGTCCCATTTGCAATGGGGAAAGGCAATGCAACAGTTCAACTGAAAACATTCAAAAGAGCCAGACAATTTCAGGTAGTTGAATTATCATCATTAGATCCCATGCAGTTTACCCTAACCCTTCAAATTGTCCTCGCTCCTTTCTCAGAGGGGCTGACCCTTGGTTGTGTACGATTCTTAGGTCACTGAACTCTCTCTAGCATTGCAGCCAAAAGGTCATACTTTCTGCCAGCTAGCCCTGCCCTCACCCAAAGTCCACATGCTTGCACCGTCCAGTGGTCTTTTGTCATTGTAGCTTAGGGCAAAAATTGCAGCAACCTATACTGCTGTCTCAGCTGAAGCCCACAAACCAAACACAGATCAAACAGCAACCTTCCTGATCTGCATGAGAGCCACAAAGTCAGTGATATGTCCCCGAGCTTTGTGTTGATTTTATCCCCATCAAAACTGTATAATGTTCCCAATGTTCCGGACGATTAGGAAAGGTTGCTCCTATATAAAAACAAAAAACTGCGGATGCTGGAAATCCAAAATAAAAACAGAATTACCTGGAAAAACTCAGCAGGTCTGGCAGCATCGGCGGAGAAGAAAAGAGTTGATGTTTCGAGTCCTCATGACCCTTCAACAGAACTGATTTTTCTTTACAAGGAGATGGGTGAAATATAAACTGATTTAAGATTTGGGTGGGGGGGGGGGAGAGAGAGAGGGAGAGAGAGAGAGAGAGAAGTGGAGGGGGGGGTGTTGTTGTAGGGACAAGCAAGCAGTGATAGGAGCAGATCATCAAAAGATGTCACAGACAAAAGAACAAAAGAACACAGAGGTGTTGAAGTTGGTGATATTATCTAAATGAATGTGCTAATTAAGAATGGATGGTAGAGCACTCAAGGTACAGCTCTAGTGGGGGTGGGGGGGGGGCGGCATAAAAGATTTAAAAATAATGGAAATAGGTGGGAAAAGAAAAATCTATATAAATTATTGGAAAGAAACAAAAGGAAGGGGGAAGAAACAGAAAGGGGGTGGGGATGGAAGAGGGAGCTCAAGACCTAAAGTTGTTGAATTCAATATTCAGTCCGGAAGGCTGTAAAGTGCCTAGTCGGAAGATAAGGTGCTGTTCCTCCAGCTTACGTTGGGCTTCACTGGAACAATGCAGCAGGCCAAGGACAGACATGTGGGCAAGAGAGCAGGGTGGAGTGTTAAAATGGCAAGCGACAGGGAGGTTTGGGTCATTCTTGCGCATAGACCGCAGGTGTTCTGCAAAGCGGTCGCCCAGTTTACATTTGGTCTCTCCAATGTAGAGGAGACCGCATTGGGAGCAACAGATACAGTAGACTAAGTTGGGGGAAATGCAAGTGAAATGCTGCTTCACTTGAAAGGAGTGTTTGGGCCCTTGGATGGTGAGGAGAGAGGAAGTGAAGGGGCAGGTGTTACATCTTTTGCGTGGGCATGGGGAGGTGCCATAGGTGGGGGTTGAGGAGTAGGGGGTGATGGAGGAGTGGACCAGGGTGTCCCAGATGGAACGATCCCTACGGAATGCCGACAGGGGGGTGAAGGGAAGATGTGTTTGGTGGTGGCATCATGCTGGAGTTGGCGGAAATGGCAGAGGATGATCCTTTGAATGCGGAGGCTGGTGGGGTGATAAGTGAGGACAAGGGGGACCCTATCATGTTGCTGGGAGGGAGGAGAAGGCGTGAGGGCGGATGCGCGGGAGATGGGCCGGACACAGGGTTGAGGGCCCTGTCAACGACCAAAGGTTGCTCCTACGTTGGTGGAATTTGGTGACTTCTGCCAAACTTTCATGTACAGCAATGTGGAAGAGCTGAAATATTTCTGATCTTCCAACCCCCCCTGATGCTTTTGCAGCTAGATGTCTCTTGTTGTCTGTACTCAGTAGAGAAAATGTTTTTGAAACAGGGATTAAGGAATGTTTCTAAAGATGTACTGTTTGCTTTAAGGAGGCTGAGAAATGAAGGGGAGACAGACTACAAACAGCAGGTAGAGGGAAGAATGAGGACAAGACAAAAGTCTGTGAGCAAGAGAGAGAAAACAGATAAAAGGACAAATGAGAGAGAGGGGTAGCGGAGAGAGAGGGGATCAGATGAGGTGGGGGGAAAGAGAACAGAGAGGTATAGAACTAGGCTGCTGAAGTCAGACAGGATGAACAAACTCAGGAAAGGCAGTATGATGGAAGCAAAGGATGATGTTGGCATAAAATGGTCTCAGCTTTTGGTGAATTGGGTTTGTACAATCATGTAGATAAAAGCAAAAAACTGCGGATGCTGGAAATCCAAAACAAAAAAAATACCTGGAAAAACTCAGCAGGTGTGACAGCATCTCCGGAGAGGAACACAGTTAACGTTTCGAGTCCGTATGACTCTTCAACAGAACTAAGGAAAAATAGAAAAGAGCTGGCCTTAAACCAGCTTATATTTCACCTCTTTTCTATTTTTCCTTAGTTCTGTTGAAGAGTCATACGGACTCGAAATGTTAACTGTGTTCCTCTCTGCAGATGCTGTCACACCTGCTGAGTTTTTCCAGGTATTTTTGTTTTTGTTTTGTACAATCATGTGTCTGGTCAACTGTTCCAAATGGTTGGATGTTTCTGCACCACTTCACCAGGGTGAGATTCTTCTCCAATAGTGGAGTCTCTGCAGAAGGGAACAAGTCGCAAAAAGGGCCCCGTAGTGTCACAGTTCTATCTCCATCCAGGTTTTCCGTTACAGGCTGAAAGTCTTCCCTCATAAAATTCCCCTGTGCACTATGAACTTTATGGCTTTGTGCTGACAGCAGTTGTCAGTGCCAGTGCTAATGTTCCACATCTCTGATGCATATTGGCATTGATGGATTAATGACCATGATACAATTACAGCTTTTCCAACCAAGAAACAATTTGCAAGTGATTCCTAAGAAATTCTACAGTCAGTACATGTCTATGCAACAGTATAATAAATATCAACTGCACGCACCCTGCTTTAATTGGCAAACCTAGTCCAGCTAGAGTAATTAGTGAAATAAATGTCATGCAGATTAGATGTAAGCAGGGGTTTAAAAAGTTACCCTAAAAGCTAACATTCAAAAATAATTAAACAAGCAGAAAAAAACATTCAAACTGCCTTATGTACAGAATATGACATTTGGTTGGATATTAGTTTGTGAGCACTCAGCTAATGTTTTCTTCCCCTAAGGATTTTTAAAGTAATGATAGATGTTTGCTGGTCTTCGATAAAATGTTGATGACTCAAAAAGCAATTTGACTCTGTCCAAACAATTAGCACAAATAGACAGCTTTTCAACAAGCATAATTTCACAAAGGGCTCTCAGAATTAGAGCGATGAAAGGGACTCAAATATTCTGGTTGCAAGGAACAAGGCTATAATATAAGATGACTTTAGGTTGCTATAGTAAAGCATTCCCTTTGCCACAGTGTTTACAATTAACCAAGAACTGTATGCAGAAATGCCACAATCATTGACATTATTGACAGAGTTCGCTCTATCACATTCAATAAGATAGATAGACTTTTGAAAAAATGTTTTTGCTTGTTCTCAGAATGTGAGTGATACTGACAAGGCTGCATTGATGTTCCATCTCTTGGTTCCCTTAGAAAGTGATGATGGGCCTTTTACAGGGATTGTTTTTGCTGGGCATTTCAGAATATATTAAGAATCAACCATTTATGATGGGACTAGACTCATGTGTAGGCTAGATCAGGTGAAGGTAGCAGGTTGTTCTCTTCCCTGAAGGACACTAGTTAGTTTTTACTACCATCTGCCATTTATTCCCCCCATATCATTTTTGTTTCTGATGCGAGCCAATTGGATTTTTTGAACTTAATTTCACAATCTCTGATGGGGATTTAAACTCTCAATCTCTGGGCTGCTAGTCCAGAACTATCATCATGAGGTGTGTTAGAATCTTATCTCTTTAAATTGGATATTTATTTTTAAAATGTGGAAGGACATTGCAGTATTTGGACATTTGGAGGCTGCCAAAAGTTTTTTTAAAAAAGGGTCATAAGTTCATCTTGGAACTGTCAACAAGCAGGCCTCTTCCAAGAAATCACCTGAGCTATATGGTACTTGAGGAAGAGTTGTTTGTTTGTTCTGAACTGCAAAGAAGTTTAATTAATAAAGCTAGAAGACAAAAAGATGATCACACGGCAGAGGCAAACCTTAAATTTGAACCAGTGGTTTTGCTTTCAGTCTTGTTGGGGAAAGACTGAGAGCAAAAGGCTACACTGATGAGCTCTCACTCCCTCTCTGCTTTGTGAAACCGTGTAGTTTTCGACCTGCAGCCAGTTAATCCTCATTTGAGTGCAGATTGTCTGCATAATTTTCAATTTGCTAGCTGAGACAGGAAGAACTGGTGCAGCTATACTTTCCTCCACGCTCAAGCTTTGTTGGTGAATTTCCCAACATCGAACTGGACCCAACTCAGTCTTTACCCAAGGGAACTTCAGACCGACAGCATCAAACCTCCACGAACTTTAATTTTTCTTTCTTTCCAAGAGAGTTTTTTTAAACCATTCACCCAGCTCTGCATAGACTGTGTGTTTTATTTGTGTGTGCATGCGTGCGCTGGGGAAGTTTAAAAGGGTTAGTTAGTTACACTTCCAGATTACAACCGTGTGTCAACCAGCTCTTGAAACTTGTTTAAAAAGAGTTTTGTTTTATAATAAATTAATCATTCTGAATTTTTTGAAAGAACCTGATCAGAGTTCTGAAGAAGAGTCAGGCAGAATCGAAACGTTAACTCTGTCTTTCTCTCCACAGATGCTGTCAGACCTGCTGAGTTTTTCCAGCAATTTTTGTTTTTGTTTCAGAGTCTCTTTTCTTCTTGTACTAGAAGTTTAGGTAAACAATTGGCCATTCTGGTGAGAAAATTAAACATTTAAATTAATGGTGTAGCCTGTGGAGTAGCGAGGCTTGATAATTCGTGTACTCCTCCCATCCTGGTCATAACAAGATGGGAGGCATCTCGGGAAATTTCAAGTGCTCAGTTCATCCCAAAATGCAAGCACTGCTCCGCATTGGGAGTTTTCAAGTGTGGATTCCCAGATTTCCTCCCACAAATTGGCAATGGATGGCATTGGACATATTAACTGCTGCTTCCCCTCACCATCCCTTCAGTTGTGGCTTGCTCCCAAGTTTCTATTTACTGTTGCTTGGACTCCCAGAAGGTGTATAAGAGTAGCCTGATGATAAGTCACCCTCTGAATTTCCAACCCTACCACTTTCCTGTGAAGAGATTTCTGATGCAGTAAGAATGAAACTCAGCGGAGTGTGAAAATCCGGTTCGCACCCAAACACTCCCAAGGCAAAGATATTAATGCACCAATGTGCCGCCTGAACAATAATACCATTCAATAGCATAGTGGGTAAAGGAATAACCCAGCATCTTTTTCTCTTTCTCTCAAGTGCTAAGGAATGCAAGTTCCAACAACTCATCGACACCAACACCCATCTAGGACCCTCCACCCCTGCCTGTCCCTCCGTCCCCACCCTTTCTTCCAATCCCAACCCCAGCCGTGTATTCACTATACCCCTTGACCTTCCCCTCTCCAATGCTGAATGTTCAGTGCTCAGCAAAGGACTTAGTTTCATACCCTTACGCCCTCACCTCAATGAATTTCGGGCTCGGCATGATGCTGAACTTTTCTTCCACTGTCTTCGTCTCCGGGCTCACTTCTTTGGGCAGGAGTCCTCTCCCAGTTCAACGGATCCTTTTACCCATCTCCAATATTCTCCCTCCACCTGGACCCCTCCCTCTGGATTCTTACCTTCTCTTGATCTTTTCATTGAGAACTGTCGGCGCGACATTAGTCGTCTCAATTTCTCTGCTCCTCTCACCCATTCTAACCTGTCTCTCTCTGAACTTACTGCACTCCATTCTCTCAGGTCCAACCCTGACATTGTCATCAAACCCGATGACAAGGGTGGTGCTGTTGTTGTCTGGCGCACTGACCTCTACCTCGCGGAGGCTGAGCGTCAACTCGCAGACACTTCCTCCTACCTCTCCCTGGACCATGACCCCACCACTGAACATCAAGCCATTGTTTCCAGGACTGTCACTGACCTCATCTCCTCTGGGGATCTCCCTCCCACAGCTTCCAACCTGATAGTCGCCCAACCTCGGACGGCCCGCTTCTATCTCCTACCCAAAATCCACAAACAGAACTGCCCCGGTAGACCGATCGTCTCAGCTTGCTCCTGCCCCACAGAACTCATTTCTCATTATCTTGACTCCCTTCTCTCTCCCCTTGTCCAGTCCCTTCCCACCTACATCCGTGATTCCTCTGACACCTTACATCACATCAACAATTTCCAGTTCCCTGGTCCCAACCGCTTCCTCTTCACCATGGACGTCCAATCCCTCTACACCTCCATCCCCCACCAGGATGGTCTGAGGGCCCTTAGCTTCTTCCTCGAACAGAGGCCCAAACAATCCCCATCCACCACTACTCTCCTCCGTCTGGCTGAACTTGTTCTCACGCTGAATAATTTCTCCTTCAACTCCTCTCACTTCCTCCAAATAAAAGGTGTGGCTATGGGTACCCGCATGGGCCCCAGCTATGCCTGTCTCTTTATGGGGTATGTGGAACATTCCTTGTTCCAGTCCTACTCCGGCCCCCTTCCACAACTCTTTCTCCGGCACATCGATGATTACTTCGGTGCCGCTTCATGCTCTCGTCGGGACTTGGAAAAATTTATTAATTTTGCTTCCAATCTCCACCCCTCCATCATTTTCACGTGGTCCATCTCTGACACTTCCCTTCCCTTCCTTGACCTCTCTGTCTCAATCTCTGGTGATAGACTGTCCACCAATATCCATTACAAACCTACCGACTCCCACAGCTATCTCGACTACAGCTCCTCACACCCCGCTTCCTGTAAGGACTCCATCCCATTCTCTCAGTTCCTTCGCCTCCGTCGCATCTGTTCCGATGATGCTACCTTCAAAAACAGTTCCTCTGACATGTCCTCCTTCTTCCTTAACCGAGGTTTTCCACCCACGGTCGTTGACAGGGCCCTCAACCATGTCTGGCCCATCTTCCGCGCATCCGCCCTCACGCCTTCTCCTCCTTCCCAGAAACATGATAGGGTCTCCCTTGTCCTCACTTATCACCCCACCAGCCTCCGCATTCAAAGGATCATCCTCCTCCATTTCCGCCAACTCCAGCATGATGCCACCACCAAACACATCTTCCCTTCACCCCCCCCCCTATCGGCATTCCGTAGGGATCGCTCCCTCCGGGACACCCTGGTCCACTCCTCCATCACCCCCTACTCCTCAACTCCCTCCTATGGCACCACCACATGCCCACGCAAAAGATGCAACACCTGCCCCTTCACTTCCTCTCTCCTCACCGTCCAAGGACCCAAACACTCCTTTCAAGTGAAGCAGCATTTCACTTGCATTTCCCCCAACTTAGTCTACTGCATTCGTTGCTCCCAATGTGGTCTCCCCTACATTGGAGAGACCAAACGTAAACTGGGCGACCGCTTTGCAGAACACCTGCGGTCTGTCCGCAAGAATGACCCAAACCTCCATGTCGCTTGCCATTTTAACACTCCACCCTGCTCTCTTGCCCACATGTCTGTCCTTGGCTTGCTGCATTGTTCCAGTGAAGCCCAACGCAAACTGGAAGAACAACACCTCATCTTCCGACTAGGCACTTTACAGCCATCTGGACTGAATATTGAATTCAACAACTTTAGGTCTTGAGCTCCCTCCCCCATCCCCACCCCCTTTCTGTTTCCCCCTTCCTTTTTTTTTCCAATAAATTATATAGATTTTCCTTTTCCCACCTATTTCCATTATTTTTAAAAAAAATTTTAAAAATCTTTTATGCTCTCCCCACCCCCACTAGAGCTATACCTTGAGTGCCCTGCCATCCATTCTTAATTAGCACATTCGTTTAGATAATATCACCAACTTTAACTTTAACACCTATGTGTTCTTTTGTTCTATTGTTGTTGACATCTTTTGATGATCTGCTTCTATCACTGCTTGTTTGTCCCTACAACCACACCCCCACTCCACTTCTCTCTCTCTCTCTCTCTCTCTCTCTCTGCCCCCCACACACACACCTTAAACCAGCTTATAATTCAACTCTTTCTTGGACTCGAACTCAAGTTCTGTCGAAGGGTCATGAGGACTCGAAACGTCAATTCTTTTCTTCTCCGCCGATGCTGCCAGACCTGCTGAGTTTTTCCAGGTAATTCTGTTTTTGTTTTTGAAAGGAATAACCCAGTTCAGCATATTGGGCTTCGTACTTTGCTTTGATTTTATTCTACCAACAGATTGTGACATGGTAGCTTTCAATAGCTTGGAAACTATCTGTGGTTGCTATGAGATCTACTGTAAAGGATTAACCCCAGTAACTAGCTATGCCACTTTTATCAAGTAATATTTAATAAGTGATGAACAGGAAACTACAACTCCTACTGTAAGCACAAATCACCTCAGCCTAATAAAATTACAATTAAATTACAAGAAAGGGATTAAAAAATGAAACTGGTGGGTTATTCTATTCAGTTCTTCCCAAGAGCTAGAAAACAGGTTCCCATGGAAACAAGCACTCCCTGGTTGCAAGTGCACAGGCCTGCCACCTATCTGTTTGCTAGGGTCAAGAACCAGCAAGTAAGAGGTGTTGTGGCAATTTCTAATGTACCCAGTAAAAATTCAAAAGCTTTTCTTGCACTGAGACAGCCAGGGTCCTGTTCTAATTATTACAGACTAGGAAATGGATTGATCTTGCATATCCGTGCTGATTAACGGACTATATTAAGTCGTCACGGTAACAAGTGTTTTTTTTCTCTAAATTGTGCTGGTGCAACCAAAAGGCAAGATCATATTGTGTTCTCTCCATATATGATGTGGTGAGTGAAAAAGAAAACATCTTTCAGTAGAATTTACTCAAATAAATCTGTTCGCCAAATGTAGTTTTAAACCTGCTAAGCACCGTAAAAAAATATTTTATTTCCTTGAGGTTGGAATCCAAATTCCGACATCTAAAAGGACATCAACAATTTGATCTGCCATGTGTATTATGCAATGAGATTACACTGATAAAAGTTAATTTAGTTGCTGGGCCTCTCTAATAATTGACTCATTGAAGTGTGACATACATCAAC
This sequence comes from Carcharodon carcharias, assembly GCF_017639515.1. NCBI lineage: Eukaryota > Metazoa > Chordata > Chondrichthyes > Lamniformes > Lamnidae > Carcharodon > Carcharodon carcharias. The sequence continues at coordinate 8,751,720 of NC_054503.1, forward strand.
GGCAGAACATTCCAGTAAGAGCAGGGAGCAAAAATCTTTCAATATTAAAGTACATATACATGATTGTCTGACCCAGATTAGGTTATTGCTCCATTGCGACATTGGAACTCTTCATGAAAGCAAAATTTTTGAAGAAGTCAAGACAACCGTCAAAAAATGAACTCTGTAAAAGTCTGCCATGCTACTGAGGCAAATTGCATTGCACTGAATGCTGTAGATGCCACAGCAGAAACTTTCTGGAGCGGGGAATGTTGCTTTTTAATTGTGTCTCAAAGTGCATCTCAAAGAGTGGATGTAAAAGATCCCAGGACCACTATCTCGAAGAAGGGCAGGAAAGTTCTCCCCAGGGAGCTGGCCAATATTCATCTCTCAATCAACATCACTAAACAAATAGAACAAACAAACAGGTGATTGGGTCATTATCACATTAATATTTGTGGAAGCTTGCTGTGTGCAAATTGGCTGCCATGTTTTTTTATGTTTCAAAAGTACTTTCATGGCTGTAAAATGTGTAGAAATGTCCTGATGTTGTGAAAGGTGCAACATAAATACACATCTTTCTTCCTTTTGCAAATTCAGTGCAGCTGCAGGAAAATACCATTGAAAAAAACATGTTGGCATGTCCATGGAGAACTCTTCATAGGTTGGAGTTATAGACCATGTCGTCAGGCACTGTAAAGATAGCACGGTGCTGCACCTGGGGCTCAGCTCCCAAGATTTATGCTCTGTTTCCACATTCCCAGTCGATCACCTCAGTGGCTGCAGCCGAAACTTAAGCAGTGAATAAATAATATTTACATGAAACGTGTTGACATTTTTCTATTAAAAACCATCCAAGGTGCAGAGCTGCTCTGGTTCCTAGTCACTAATCTTTAGGAGCTTTCGAGAAGGGAAGTAACATACTTCTTCTTGTACTGCTGGACAGCATGCACGATGGAGGCAGGATAATAATAGGTAAGGAAAGGAAAGAAACAGTGGTGCAGGAGTTGAAGCATATGACATCTTGTTACTGGTACTTCCGCAACACTAATATTTGATTTTTAGCAGCTCAAAGGAAAATATACCAACGCTGTATATATTTTTTAAATTGAGCAACCTCAGTGAAGAGTTAAATATTATTGTGCAGGGTACCACCAACGTTCAAAATTGTAGAAGAGGGAAGTCAAGCAGGAGTAATTAACTGGCAACAAGCTTGGGTTTTAGAAGCCTGAAAACTGCTGGAGGGCAGAAAGACTGAAGGAAGTAAGAAGTTCCAGTGTCACTATAAACAATTATAATACATACTTTATGAACTAATATATATTACCAGAAGGCAAAGCCAAAGCCAATATCTTACATATACGGAACAGATACAAGGAGGTGTTAACAAGGCAGTAATCTAATAGAGGGAGCCATATGAAATCTCAAATGAGATTACAATTTTGCAGGGTTGATTTTTTAAAATCTATTATGCAAGTGCATCTCCCTATAGGCATCATCCACAATGAGTCAGAAAATGTGGTTTTAAATGTGACTTAAATCTTGTTCTTTTTACCAAGTGGCCAGAGCAAGACATTGTGTGAAGGCACAAGAAAGCCCACAATTCAGTACATTTAGCAATTCAAAAACTATTACCACCAACAAAAGGCAAAGCCAGGAGCAATAAGAACTGTGTCAAATGCATTCTACATATACAAATATTGTTGGATTATTCAGTGTCTGCGAACAGCATTTTGTATTCATTGAATGAGTGGGAAGAAGCATTAAGCTTTGTTTTCCTCCTTTGCCACCAAAATAATGGAGAGCTTTACTACGTAGGTTCGTAATAAGTTAATTTTTATGTCATGTGTGACTGTGGTTTTCTGCAGCTTCCTGAATGCAACACAGTTCAGCAGATTCTAGTTCTTATCCAGAATATTTTTTCAGGAATTTGATCAGTTTAGAATGGAGAAAATTTTGGAGGTGGCTCATTAACTGAATCTTCAGCATGATAGAGGAAGGCACGTGCAGAGGGGGGATACACTCTCCTAATCTCCCTAATTCTCCCACTTTTTTCCCTTCTTCACTGACATTTTGCCAGTGTACAGTTCCACGTTGTACTTCAGTGCCCCTAAATGGTCAATCTGCATCTTTGAATCAAGGTAATGGCCGGAATTTTCCAGCACCATTGGCATCGGGCATCATGGCGGGCAGGGGGGAACAATATGGTGAGAAGGCCAAAAATCGGTTTCACACTGTCCGCTCCACCTGTAAATGGCAGGGCAGGTTTCCCGCCGCCGCACATCGGGAACTTAATTTCAATACTTCAGCATCTCATTATAAGTCTTGTTTGTAGCAATCATCCCCCCACACTGGATCATCTGGGCACATCAACGTGATTGCAGGCTGACGTGCTTCACAGCTGTATATAAGCGATGTGTGCCTGGTGAGCTGCAACTTCGCTTGGGACTTCGAGGTTTGTTTGCCTGCCTTGCTTCGGGCAGCAGTCGTAGTCATCAGCGCCAGGCTTCACAGGCAGTACCACATCACTTTTAGGGAGGCTCACAGGCAGGTCTCTACCTACCAGACCAGCCATAAGGCCGGGGTAGCTTTTCAACAGCTGCAGGGATAGGGCTTATTTGGGGAAGGGGAAGAAGTTGTCTCAGGCAAGGGAAGAGGTTGCAGGGCAAGAGCTGTATTGGAGAAAGGTGGTATCCCAAGGTGTGTGGGGGGCACATGTTGATTTGTGCAAGTGGCCTCAAGATGCTGAGGGCTGAGGCGGCAGTCTCCAGAGGAGATGAACTCAGATGGAGGTGTGAGGGTGTGTGTGAGAGAAGGTGAGCGGCGATGTCCCTTGAGTGAGATGCCAGTGAATTTGTGACGACCTTGTGAGTATTTGGGTTTAGAGTGAGAAGATAGTTGCCTTACCCTGGAGGCACGGATGAGATCATTCATCTGTTTTCTGCACTGGATGGCCAACCTCTTGTGTGCAGCACTGGAACTGACCACCTCTGCCACCACCTCTCAAGCCAGAGTGGTGAGGCTGATAGGCCTCGTGCAGACGCAGCAGGGGTAGAGGACATCACAAAGGGCCTACACTGTGTCCGGAAGATGTCCCAGGGATGCATCACTGGAGCAGGGGGGCTGCACTCTTCTTGGCTTTTGGGGCCGTGTCTTCACTGGAGCAGTCCTGCGCTGCAAGTATAGAAAAGTGTGTGCACAGCTGCAGTTTAAATATGGCACCCTGTGTGATGAAGCACCGAGGTAACTTCATGGTAGGCCAATTGGAGGCCACCCATCAGCGAAATGGCGTGTTTCCTGTGACTGCATAATTAATGAGGCAGGGATGGGATGATATGGTACTAAAACCTGCCATTGCAGCTGGCTGGTAAAACAACTTTTTTCCTGCCTGCCACCGCAGTTTGTGCAAATCTGGGACAATTCCACCCAATGAGTCTATCTCGCTATTCCACTAATGGCACATCACATCTAAACCTAAAATTGGATTAGTCTGATATAGATTCACAGGCCTTACACCAGAGATTTATGCATTTGTTCTAGGGATGTCGGAAATGCTAACATAACTGCATTCATTGCTAGTGTGTGCTGTGAAGATCACAGCAGAAGAACATCAACTGGACATCCCTGCAGCTAGCAGGTAAAAATCTCTCTCTCTCTCTCTGGCTGGAGGCAAGTCAGCAAAGTCATAGTCAAGAAAGAAACAAGACAACTCCTTCAGCTAACCGACTGCTCAACTGCCAAAGTCAGCTCTCCCAGAATCACCCAACTTAATGGCTGCAATGTTTCACCACCTACTCCTCACGGACAAGCCAAAGAGTGATTTTTTAACTTTTGATTTTGGACCTATCCTCTCATTTCTGATCCTTGTGTATCTGTGCTGCAGTTTTATTATTTTTTCCTTGGAGTTTTAGTAACTAATAAACTTACTCTTTGACTCAAGAAAAGACCTGGTTAAACTGGCTCCTTCTAAAACATGAATACATTTGGACTGGGAAAAGGTGTCCACGAGGGAAGGGATCCCTTTTAAATTAACTTTTGCTACCAACTGAGGGGCCTGAATAAAGAAGGGAAGCCAGTTCATTCCTCCTCACCCGGGAGCAGAACAAAATTGGGGTCCCGTTCAGGAAGTTACCAGTTTGGGGTATCTTGTCCGGGATCAAAACAAATTGCGGGACCTTGCCCAGGGACCTGTTGGAACAATATACAGATGTAGCATATAAACTTGGGAGGAGGTTTGCTGAGTTGCCTAGACGTTTAGTGTGTGGATCAGACTAGTGCCAACAACAGAGAGTTTGATCCCCGTTCTGGCTGAGATAAGGAATTGGTTTCGAGGAATCAGAGTATAAATGTCTTCCAGTGCTGACGTTTTCAATGTACAAATGCCTTATTCTGTCATCAGATGTATAAAACTCATGGTAGATGTGAAAACATGTCATTCCCCAGATGATCGATAGGACACGGGATTTGCAACTTAGCTGAGTTCAATAGAACTCCAAAGTTTCACATGGTATGGTTCAGTACAGGCAACTCGTACAGTAGTTAGAGAGTGGGGCTTATGACAGATCTGAAAATAATGGCTGCAGCCTCCCTGATGTTCAACTGGAGGAAATTTTTAGCTTATCCATGAGCTGATACCACAGACTGCCTCAGTGAGTGCCAGTTCTGATTACTGGATCAACATCCAGAGGAGTACTTGCGTCCAGTGGAGCCTAATGGCTCCCCCTCCCCATCATAAATGGTATATCAGGTCTATAACGCCTTGATCACAGCCCATATAGTAGAAGGTCTGCCGAAGATAAAAACTGCGAAGGCATGGGAAACCACCTCAACTACTCTTCCTTGGAAAACAGCTCAAGAATAGGAGATGTGAACTTGTGTTAGGACCTACTAGGGACAGAACACAATGGATAAACTGCTTCTCAACTGAACAAATTATAACACCAGATGGTTAGAATTTAGACAACAAAACAGTCTGAAGGCAATTCCTGATCAAATGATTCTTGGGCCAGGATTAATAATGTTTTTCAATATTACGGATGGTAATTGGATTTTATCTCTTTTTAATTATTGTACTAAACACAACATCAAGAAATCACATTGTACTACTCCCTGATTTACACTCTGAATCTGAATATAGCACTAGTGATGTGACTTCGTAACCAACTGCTGCCATTAACATGGGACATTAGCCCTTCCAGGAACAGCAGCTTTGTTGTCATTCTATGAGATGCCAAGTCATAGAAGGGGCAATTTTCCAATTTACACAGACACAGGAAATTACTCTGGGGAAAATATTTGCTTTTAGTCACATAGTAAGAAAAAACACAATTCACCAGATACCAGCAACTTATCCCTGTTAAGCTTAACGGATAAAAGCTTTATCAGCACAAGTTTTGAGAGGCTTCCCCCTTTCACTAACACGCACTTACCAGCCCTGAATAGTTAGGAGCTATTATAAGTGCAACTTGAAAAGGCACAACACAAATGGCTGAATATATAGGAGCAACATATCAATAGTTTGAACCCATAGAATGATTTAGGGCTATGAGTAGAAGAATACTGAGGGGTTTTACCTTGCTCAGTCTCCAGTGCTCGTTCAAATGCCTCTGATGGACTTTATTAGGCCTAATATAGCACCAAATGGCTCCTTTAATTTCTTTTAGTTTGTGGGTAAGTTTTCCAACCATTTTGTTTGTATTTTTCCTTCCAATACTCACAGTACAGGATGATCTTGTATCCCACAATCAAGGTAATAGATGTACTCAAGTTAACAGAAACTCCTTCTGCCCCAAACAATAATATCAGTCTCCTGGAATAAGTTCCATGTGCACAACTGTTACTTTGCTCAAGAGGTCATTCAATGTCTCATGCCTACCTAGACAGTGAGCATCACTATTAAAAGAATCAAAGGCAGCATGTCGAAAAACTGTGTTTTAAAACGCAGCATGTAGTTTAGATCAGGAATGCACTGCCTGAGAGTGTGCTGGAGACAGATTCAATTGTGGCTTTCATAAGGGAATTGGATAATTCTCTGAAGAGGAAAAAAATTGCAGGGCTACAAGGAAAAGGGGGAGCGGGACAAGGTGAGTTGGGGGAGTGGGGTGAGATGAGTTGTTCTTGCAGAGAATCAGCAATGACACAGAGGGCCGAATAGCCTCCTTCTTTACTGTAACTATTCTATAAATCTATCATAACCTAGACAGTTCCAGTCATTCTCCAACGTCTACGCATGAGCACTCACCTAGACCATGATCAGAAACAGGATCCCGAGCTAAGTTCTTCTTTCCCTCATTCAGGCCAATTTTATTGTCCCTGTTTCCCGATGTGTTAAGGCCAACTAACTTCGTGCTGAGTGAGCATCAAACTAAATGTGTATGAACCCATTTCACAGCAGGCAGTGTATTAAAGCAACCTAACTATTATGGCAGCACAAACAGGGCTCCAGTGAGGCAATGCACAAAACAGCTATATTCATGTACAAGGAATGAAAGCGATACATTCACAAGGAGTGAAAAGCCGTAAGAATGAGAAATTTTTCTTTCTCCATTTCGGCATTTGCACAACCCCAGCATTAACATCTGCGTAACGTAACAGGATTTACACAGTAGCAACAAATACAGCTAGCAGGTTCTCCAGCAGTTCTCCCATTGCTGAAAACTGTCTCAAGTGAGTTGGGTTCACTCAATCAGTAACAAATCAATGAATCCGTTTTAGCAGATACAGTCAGCCTTTAAAGCCTCTGATAAGGATGTTAAAACAATCTTTCTGTAAATTTGAGACAACATTCTACACCTCACCAAGATTATAAAATAAAGAGAATTTATCACATCCTTTTCCTTTGCACCAACAGTCTGTGTCTCATTAAATGCCTCTTACGCAGTCAAGTGAAGATGTCCTGTACTTAGGAGATTAATTTGATTTTCAATTAATGGTCTGTTCTGTACTTTGTAAAAGGTAAAGCTGTTGCTCTAATATATATCCCATTCATATTGCCACCTGGATTCCACAGTGCTGGAATAACAGGGAACAATTGATTTAAGTTTCCTGCTTTCTTTTTCTGGTAATCTGGCTATCTTCAGTGCCTGATGAATTCACATTCAGAGCAGCCATGAAGGAACACACTTTGCTGGCCTGTGTGAATGGGCTGAGCTATCTAATCACTCCATACTACAACAGGTTGCCAGTCCTACCCACAGCCAATTCTTTTGAAAAGCTCATCTTTTTCAGGCGAGGATTTGCAAACACTAAATGTACTCCCTCTTTTTCACCTATTCTCTGCAGAGCTACAGTAAAGGTTCCATAGGCACAGGTAATTCTCTGCAACCTTGCCCAGTCTTTAGGTGTAAATGAACGTCAGCGGGCTTTGAAAATGAGGGGTAGGGACGGAGAAGATAAGAGGGCAGGTCATTCATGTCATAATCCAATGGCGTATGCAGTTTTCTAGCAGGAATCATCATATGGTGATCAGGACTGGGAACCAGAATCAAGTTCCCTTTCTCCGGTCCATGGCCACATGTGGGAGCCCTACTGTAGCTCTAGCTGGGATGCCCAACTCTAAACAATCCAGGGTGCACAACACTGAGCTACTGGAGAGACATTATACGGCTTTGATTGATGTCCCAGCTTTAGAAACTCTCTGTTGGGACAATTTTTGTCAAAACTAGTATTTTCTACTTGGAAAATAGCTGCTGGAAATTTCTCGCCTGGAATCAAGAGGGCAATTTTGCAGAAACCACTGTAAAGGACAATCAGCAATGAGAAGCAGTTGTTAAAGCAAGAGGCCAGATGCCTATAGCTTTTAAGTTCTAGAACCTCTTCTCTCACAGGTGATTAATTATCCTTAGCACCCTTGTAATTTGAGTTCATAAAATAATATCCCCCACCCCTGCCAGGCCACTGGCCATGAATTGCAACAGCCTCATTTAACACAATTAGGAGGCTATCAACCCTGAATACTCTTCCTTTCTCTACCCACCACCCACCTTCTCAGTGATGTGGAAGAGGCCAATAAAACACTAGCCAGCAAGGATGTTTGTCTTGTAAGCATTGTGTTCAACTGCAAAAATAGAAGCCCAGCGGTGGTGTGAATTGTGAAGTAGGATCATAGACAGCAGCATAATTGCTTAACTACCTTCCTCCTTAGCAAAAATTCCGCCTTACTACACCACCCCTCCAGCCACTAGTTGAACACCAAACCTTCTCCCCAAACCCCAGCCACTGACCAAGGATCAGGAACCTTTCACTGATTTTCAGCCCATACTCATATAGAATAGGAATCCTGAACTCTCTCCCCTATGAGACCATAAGACATTGGAGCAGAAATTAGGCCATTCAGCCCATCGAGTCTGCTCCACCATTCAATCATGGCTGATAAGTTTCTCAACCCCATTCTCCCGCCTTCTCTCTGTAAGCTTTGATCCCCTTACCAATCAAGAACCTATCTATCTCCGTCTTAAATACACTCAATGGCTTGGCCTCCACAGCCTTCTGTGGCAATGAATTCCATAGATTCATCACTCTCTGGCTAAAGAAGTTTCTCCTCATCTCTGTTCTAAAAGGTCTTCCCTTTACTCTGAAACTATGCCCTCGGGTCCTAGTCTCTCCTACTAATGGAAACATCTTCCCCACGTCCAATCCATCCAGACCTTTCAGTATTCTGTAAGTTTCAATCAGATCCCCCCTCATCCTTCTAAACTCCATCGAGTATAGACCCAGAGTCCTCAAACGTTCCTCATATGTTAAGCCTTTCATTCCTGGGATTATTCTCGTGTACCTCCTCTGGACCCTCTCCAGGGCCAGCACATCCTTCCTGAGATACGGGGCCCAAAATTGCTCACAATATTCTAAATGTGGTCTGACCAAAGCCTTATAAAGCCTCAGCAGCACATCCCTGCTTTTATATTCTAGTCCTCTCGAAATAAATGCCTGAGCAACACTCCATCACAAACACGCATTGAACATCAATTAGCTGATTAGGGCCAATCCTGAGCACCTTCCTCCATCCTCCTCCAGCTATCTCTCCATCTGCAGCCACCAAAATCTTCCTTCTCCTCTTTCTTCCTCTCCCACTCTTCCCTCCACCTCCCTCCTCCACCCCCTCTCTTTCCTCCTCCTTCCCTTCTCCTATCTCACAGTTCCTTCTTGGCCCTAGAACACGCTCGAAAAGCTGAATGGCCTACTCCTATTCCTATGCCTTCCCACCTGCCTCCATCCCTTTTAATTTAATTGAGTTATTCCATGCCCTCCAACCTTGACCCGAATTCTGCACAAGGTCTGTGTGCTGAACCAAGGTAGATCAACCAGTGATTACCTGAACTTCCCATCCTGAGAAGCAGAGACTATCGCCTACTTCTCAAATACTCTTACAAGTTGACCAAAGAGGACTCTCTAGGTCTAAATTTTCAAATCATATTTTCTTTTCCACTGACCCAAGAGTTTTTTCCTCTCTGTGGAGGTAAAAGGATTTTTACTAGTGACATCTACACACAAATGGAATCTTAGCAGGCCTCAGGAAAAGGCAAATAGATATTGGTATATTTTGATGAAAATGTTAACAGGTCTCTGCTTGAGACTCACACTGAGTGCATTATTAGTAAATTAGAATGAAATTAGACCTCCTCCCCATGCCACTATCTAACATACAATCTGGCAACAGTGTCCCATCCTTGTATGGTGCAAGTTTCATACTGGCTACTGGAAATGCTCCCTAAAAGTCAAAGTCTCCTTCTCACCAATTTGGGGAAATACTGGCAATGTCACTAGATTGGTAATTCAGAGGCCCACGCTAATGCTCTGGGTTCATGGGTTCAAATCCTGCTACGGCAGCTGGTGAAATTTAAATTCAATAAATCTGGAACTGAAAACTAGTCTCAGTAATGGGACCATGAAAATATCATTTTTTATTATAAAACACATCTGGGTCTTTAGGGTAGGAAATCTACCATCCTTACCTGGTCTGGCCTATATGTGACTACAGATCCACAGAAATGTGGTTGACTCTTAGCTGCCCTCTCAAACGGCCTAGCAAGCTACTCAGTTCAAAGGTAATTAGGGATCTGCAATAAATGCTGGCGCTGCCAGTGATGCCCACATCCCATGAAAGAATAAAGAAAAAAAATACTGTATCCTGCTACAACCAGTCACGGAAGATGAGCAGGAGTACTACATATAGATTTAAACATGGTTAGATGGCTTAAACACTCTTATTTGTTCGCTTGTATGAGCAGCTACTAGGCAGGATGAGGAACTGGTGGGAGGGTGGAATCTCAATCCTCCAAGGCTTTGTAGTGCACCAGTCAACTTTTGATGACAAAAACAGCTTCTTGACAATTAAAGTTATTCTCAGCCAGTAGTCCCTGCCATCTGGGAAATAAAGGCTTCTTTCTTCACCTGAAATCATTATCTCCTTTTGGAAGCACCTGATAGAAATTCTCTTGCCCGCTGATACGATCAATGTTAACACAAAGGAGCTCTGTGCAAGGGCTGAGCTCTAACCCGGCAAGCCTAGCTAATTTCTCAAAAAGCTTCTTACAGCACAAACAAGGGACAGACAACTAATAAGATAATCAGCCAGTGCTTTGTTGAAAAATAATCATTTGCTGTTTGGGAATACTCTATTCCTGTACTGAGAAGATCCCGTGGGTCAGCAGAGTTTCCACATTTTTTTTCCATCACTTATTGCTGTATTTTAAGTTTACAGTTCATGAGGGCAAAAGAGTGTGTGATCAGACTTGAATATGGTAATTGCAATGGGAAAAGCGAAGGGGAAAGCCTTTATTAAGAAGAAATAAGTGGAGGCCTAAATCAGCAAGGAATGGAGGTTAAAGGGCTTGACATCAAGGCACAATGCAGACATAAATGATCAGTGCAAATTCCAAAAACAGAGCTCGAGAAATGCAAAAAGAACCATATGCAATCTCTAGTCTGTGCTGTGTTAACTAATCTCAGCCAGGGTGGTACTTTAGTGTTATACAACTGCATTCAGTGTCACTGAGTAAGGAAACAATCAGTTGGAGTTCCTGCTCCAAACTGTTATCCAGTAACCCCTGTTGGAAGGTGTTCCATGCATGGGTTTGGGCCAGGGCATGATCAGTTACACCTGCCACTGACAGCTGGATATCCTGTCAACACTTCCCGCCTGTCCTCACCCAAGGAATGGGACAAGATAGCAGTGGGCTGTCAATGCCCTTGGAACCACACCTTGGTAAGGGTCAGCAGCCTCCGCAGCGGTGGAGACAAAGCTGGGAAGGGGGTGAAGGACTAATACAAAAGCAAAATACTACAGATTCAGAAACCTGAAAAATCAAAGCAGAAAATGCTGGAAATACTCAGCAAAGCAGGCAGCATCCGTGGAGAGAGAAACAGAGTTAATGCTTTGGGATAATGACCTTTCATCGGAATTGGGGAAAGTTAGAAATATGATAGGCTTTGAGCAAGTGAAAAGAGGGAGGCAGAAAAAGATCAAAAGGGAAAGTTTTGGTTTTATGCTCCTTTTCCTTTTGTTTTTGCTTTCGGGCAGCAGCTGTTCATTATTCTGCCATTCACACAGCCTCTAGACATATCTTTTGCTTTTTGTCCCATTACCAGTCCCTCTGGCCTGCACCAGAAATTCTTTTAATCATTTAATCTCTCTAGACCTTCCCTTTTGTTCTTTTGCCATACTCCACCCTTTAACTGCTTAAAGCCCATCGCATTTCTGACTTTTCCCAGTTCCAATGAAAGGTCATTGACGTGAAATGTTACCTCTGTTCTTCTCTCTCCACAGATACCGCCTGACTTGCCGTGTATTTCCAGCATTTTCTATTTTTATTCAGGGTAAAGAACTGTCCTGAACAAGGGTATAGCCAAAAACAATTGCCCAACTTTCTTTGTTAGATATCGATCAGCCTGCCATGCATTTCTTGTATGATTTTAGATTCCCTTGTCCCACCCATGCTGTTTACTGACAATCACTGTCCTCCTACAAATTGGAAGTCAAGCAGTTTGTTTCTGCAAATATCTCCATAGGACCACCAATGCCTCTCAAATTGATGTTTCAAATTAACAGCATAAAAGCCATTACACAGTACTATGTTACCAGAATTGGGAACTGACCTAGTCCTGACCAATTTGGAAGCTCTGATAATCTGCTGATATGTGTGGGCTGTAACTGCCGTTTCATGAACCTGGGGCAAAATAAAATCTCCCAATGGATTTAGATAGTAGGGTGTATCCTCAAATTTAATTCAATAAATCTTCATGGTCTATTGTTTTTGTACTTCTCTAATATTCAGAATTTTTTTTCTTGTATTCATTCACAGGATATGGGTGTCACTGGCTCAGCCAGCATTTATTGCTCATCCCTAATTGCCCTTGTTCAGAGGGCATTGCAGAGTCAACCACATTTCTGTGGGTCTGGAGTCACATGTAGGCCTGACCAGGTAAAGACAACCTATTTCCTTCCCTTTAAGACATAATTAGGGATTTCTAATGTCCTTTAGGACTAATGTAGAATACATCCAGAGTCAGCAGTGTACGAGAACTGAGAGTTTTTAAACACTTTAAAATGTTCTGTCCCATTGGAGCAATGTCAGACACCTTCCAGTTGCTTTCCAGGTAACTTTCTTTGAACAATATCTTGCATTTCTTGAAATTGCCTTAAGTGAATTTGAAAATAAGTATTGAAATGTTTTTTTTTAAACCATGCATTTGCAAAAGGCTGTCTATTCTCAGCAAGATAGTCATATCTGGTATTATGCTGTAGCTGTACCCAAACTGTTGTTTTCACGGGGCATTTCAGTACATGCCATGCAGCTTCATCAACCCCATGAACTCCATGAAGTGAGTGTTCCCATTAATTTGCAGATATCTTAGGTTGGGGATGCGTGGTGACCAGATTTAGGATTTATCCATCAATGAAGCAATTGGATTCAGAACTTTTTAAACTTCTGGGCACATGAAAATTCAAAAGGAAATAACTATACGGCACAGGAACAGGTCAATGACTGTGTTTATACTCCACACAAGCCTCTTCCCACCTGAGTTAATCTCACCTTATCACCATATCCTTCTATTCCTTTCTCCTTCATGTGTTTATCCAGCTTCCCCTTTAAATGTATCTATACTATTCACCTCAACCAGTCCCTGTGGGAGCAAGTTCCACATTCTCCCTACTCTCTGGGTGAAGAAAGTCCTCCTGAATTGACTGTTCCTATTATTAGTGACTATCTTATATTTATGGCCCCTAGTTTTGGACTCCCCCAGAAGTGGAAGCATTTTCTCTGCAGATAGCTGACCATAATTTGAAAGAGCTCTATCAGAACAGAATTGTTTGAGCTTCATAGGCTGAAATGGCCAAGGCTCACCCGGCTGCATTTGGCCCAAGGGCAATAGTTGCACACCCTTGCTCTATTATCATTAATGCCTGAATGTCAATCTCCCATTCTTTTATGTCTTGGGTAAATGAGTTCATTGGTCAACCGAACTCTAACTGCATACCTTCCCCTGTCCTCCTCAATTGCTGCTTGCAATCAATAACTGCTTGCAATCAATAACAGGGAGAGACTGATGTAAGAATAAACAGTGATGATTTATTGACACATAAGGCAGAGCACCAGATCATACATGCTCACTCAGAAACCTCCAGAACAGTTCCCAGTTGCTTGTGCTGTAGTGATTCATCAGTGCTGTCACATGATCTGTATGCTTGTATTCTCTTAAAGGGACAGGATACTTCACTTTACCACACACCCACAGAAACAGAAACTGTGTTAGTGTTAGAGGGACTAACACTCAGTAACCTAGCATTCCAAACAGGTTCTGCAATTGTATGATTGGCTGCTCCTATACTTTCTGTATAATGCTTCCTTGCAAAATGGTTAACTTTACTATAGCACGTGCCACAAGATTTTCAGGAAAACATAAAATTACTACCCCTCCCCACTTAAGTCACAGTTTCAACAAATTGTGTCGTGATTTAATGCATCTCCTCTGTAGTCGCTTTCTCTACTGTCATACTTCCGGTTGAGTTTCCCTTGTATGAAATAGTAGCAAATTACTTCATCGACTTGACTATCACCTCCTATGTATATCGTAGGATGAATGGAGAAAGTAAACTAAATACTCGGTTTTTGGTAATAAGTTGAGGTAATGTTGCGACGACAAAACCCAGGCAAACGATAAAATACAGTGCAGTCTTTTCATGTCCAATATTGACATATTGAAAGTCAATGTTTTATTAACTTTCAAATTGTTCAATTTATATTTTGCAAGGAAAATGAATTTCTTCTAAGAATCTTTGATTCCAAAGAGCAAGAAAGTAGGAATGAAAGCAAGCCCCTATTAACACGACTGAGTCAGTTATCTGGTGGTGAGGTGCAACTTTCAACCCTTCTCCTGACCAATATTTACCCCTCAGCCAAAATCACTCAAAGAAAAACAGATTATCTGGTCAGCATATTGAAGTCTGTGGGAATTTGCTGGCTGTAAGTTGGCTGCCACATTTTCTACATTGTAGCAGTGACTATACTTCAAAAATACATCATTGGCTGTAGAATGCTTTGTGACTCCCAATGTTGTGAAAGGCATTAAATAAATGCAAGCCTTTATTTTTCTCTGCCCCATCGTGCTGCACTGCAGCAAATGTGTATAGGGGATGGAAGCTATGTCCAAGTTGCAACACAATGATACTGGTGCTTCAATGATCTCCAATGATAGATTCAATGGTCTGTACTTGATCAGAATCTGCATATGCAGTTACTCCTAACGTTCTCAGAAATGGTCAAGTGAACCACTCAGTGATCAGGGAAACTAGAAATGGGCACTGAATGTTGCCTTGTCAGCACTGTCAATAGCCAAGAACAAACTAAAAACAATCATACAAGCAGATTTTCCAGCAGCAGGCTTCGAGGTCGCAATCCGCCACGGGAATTGTTCTCCATTTCCATCATTGCATGATATTTTCTGAGTTGAATTCTAAGCTACAGTTGTGTCTTGGGATGCCCAGGGCAACACTACAAATCTGAAAATCTGCCAAAAGTTTAAAGAGTCACTTTGAAATCTTTTGCTGAACTTAAAGGGATATTTGCGACTTTTCCAAAAATTCTGCATACATTTCCTGGGGGGCTGGGGGAGCAGTCACAGAAGGTCACGTCACATTTTTTGGGGCAAGATTGTGACTATATTGGCAATATATGGAAGAAAAGTAAAACTTCATAATTCTTTTGCAGACTTGTGCAAAGCTCCAGCTGATGATGTGTTGAATTCTCAAAGTTCCTTTCGTAAACGATATGTGCACTCCTGTATTAGGGTATCTCGTGCAGACTCAATTATTTTCTCAAGCATGCAATGGCAAGAAGAGGAATTTAATCCTTTAAAAAGTAATATTATAGTTTTACCAGTTCAGTTTTAAAATGGGAACCTCCCAACCAATATCCATTTTTAAAAACCAGAATTACTGAGCACAATGGCTCAATTTCTATTCAAGACTATTTTTGCCTCTTGTCCCAAAATGCATCGCTCCATCACTGGCAGCAGCACCTTCAGCTGTCTAGACTTTAAGCTTAATTCACTCCCTCAACCACTCTGCCTCTTTTGTCTCTTTTAAGATGCTCCTCAAAACCTATCTTAATGACAGCTTTTGGTCACCTCTCCTAATATCTCCTCATGTAGCTTGGAGTTAAATTTTGTTTGTTTTTGCTCCTGTGAAGCACCTTGGGCATTTTGCCAGGTTAAAAGAGCTATATAAATGCAAGTTGTTGTTGTCATTGTTGAAGGCACCAACTGATGCTGAGTGGAGCATGATTCCATGGATACAAGCAGGCTTCTAGATTCTTTCATAGGCATGTATTCTTTGTGTATGAGTTCTGACTGAGATCACTGGTACTTCACGGAGAGAGTCAAAGCTAAGTCTGATCTTGGTCTTCACCCAAGTACAATACTGTCATAGTTGTAGTATTGGACTGGTGAACAAGAGATTTTGAGTTCAAATCTCCCCATTACAAGTTGTGAAACTAAGTGCAATAAATATATCAATTTGTCGCCAACAACAAAAAAATTATTCACCCATAAAAGTTGTTGGGGTTGTTGAACAAGTTCACTGACATCTTTCAGGGATGAGAAGCTGCCACCCCGACCCAGGTCTACTCTTGATCAAAGTCTGCATATGCAGTTACTCCTCATGTCCTCAAAAATGGTTGAGTGAGCCACTCAGTGGTCAGGGAATCTAGGAATGGACCCTGATTCTGTCTTTGTCAGTACTACCTATAGCCAAGAACAAATTTAAAACAACCATACAAGCAGATTTTCCAGCAGGGGGCTTCTAGATCACGATCCGCAGCGGGACTCATTCTCCATATCTTTCGTACAGCTAACTCTGCATGGACCATGAATCAAACCCAACACATCTGTACGGCTCAGTACAGCAGTGGGTGGTGCATCTACTTAATGAGCCAGCAGGAAAGCAGGGTACCTCTTGGCTTGAGCGGAGAATCGACCTGTTGGAGCTAAATGGCCTGTTTCTGTGTTCTGTTATATAGGATAAGTATATTCTAAGTAATTCCATGACTGAAAAATATGCTTCTATATGGCTTCATTAGGAAGACTGGATTACTGAGCTGTTTAAGTACAGAATTAACACATGCCCCAGTTGAAATGGCAAAAATCATTAAAGCCCCACTGAGATAATGGCTGTACCTCTACTTATTGTAATTTAGCTTGCTGTACAGCTACTATTTATTCCTAATATAACATTTTAATGGTATGCTTCTGTAGTGAAATAAAACCAGATATTACTCTAATTTAATCTATATAATTTCAGTTGAAATACATGGTTTGATTATTGGAGTTCCCCATCTGTCACTCTGTTATGACAACCAACACCAGGAATAAAAAAAATGCTGCAAGGAGAGTAACTGCAGCTTGTAAGAATGCCACCGATTTACATTCGATATTTACTGATTGGAATGGGTCTCTTGCATCTTATCTATGTTTAGAAATTAGGTTCCAGATGTCAGGATAGGTGATTGCCAATGCACGATTGAAAATATCAACATTCCAGAAGTTACAACTGTGGCAGTGTTAGCAAAAGAAAATTTCGATCAATTGCCAGAAACCAAAATAAGTGCAATGTATTCTACATTCACAGTTTTTCAGTTTTATTGGTCATTAAGCTTTCTGTTGTTTACCTATTCCTATCTCTGTAATCTCCTCCAGGCCCACAGCCCACCGAGATATCTGCACTCCTTTAATTCTGGCCTCTTGTGTATCCCTGATTTTAATCCCTCCAACCTTGGTGGCCACATCTTAGGTTACCTCGGGAGTGGGGCTTGAACCAATGACCTTTCGTCATGGACTTGAGACATCTATATTGAGGTACACCTGTCACACAACTAGGTCAACAACGTACTGATTCTTTTATGTGGCATTGTACTGGGGTAATAGCACATGGGCTTATGCTGCAAAATCCCAACGCACAGGCACAAGGTGTCCGAAGCGTACTTCCTGCTGCCTCACTGTGATAAAGTCTAGAATCATCTTCATTCTTCTTTAACTCATTCTATAGAATCATAGAATGGTTAGAGCACAAAAGGATGTCATTGAGCTCGTCGAGTCCATGCTGAATCTCTGCAAGAACAACTCAGCTAGTCCTACTCCCCTATCCTTTCATAGTCCTGCAATATTTTTCCTTTCAAATACTAAAAGCCACGAATCAACCTGCCCCCAAAACACTCACAAGTAGCACATCCCAGATCCTAACCACTCACTGAATAAAAAGCTTTTTCTCATGTCGCTTCTAGTTCTTTTGCCAATCACCTTAAATTGATGTACTCGGCTTCTTGACTCCTTTTGTCAATGGGAACAATTTCTCTCTATCTCCCCTGACCACACCCCTAATGATTTTGAGTACCTCTATCAAATCTCTCAAGCTTCTCTTCTCTAAGGAGAACAACACAACTTCTCCAATCTATCCACATAACTGAAGTCCCTCATCCTTGGAACTATTCTTTAAATCTTTTCTGCACCTTCTCTAAAGCCTTCACTTTCTTCAAGTGTGGTGCCCAAAATTGGACACAACACTCAGCTGATGCCGAACCAATGTTAAAGAAAGACTTGCATTTATGTAGCACATTTCATGGCCAACGGACATCTCCTAAAGCACTTCACAGCTAATTAGGTACTTCTGAAGTGAAGTCACTGTTGGAATGTAGGAAACAGGGCAGCCAATTTACACACAGCAAGATCCCACAAACAGCAACATGATAATGGCTAGATAATCTGTTTTTTTTGTGATGTTGATTGAGGGTTAAATATGGGCCAGGTCACTGGGGAGAACTCCTCTGATCTTCAAAATAATGTCATGGGATCTTTTACGTCCACCTGAGAGGGCAGAGAAGGACTCAGTTTAACGTCTCTTCTGAAAGATGGCACTTCCAACAGTGCACCACCCCTGGAGTACTGCACTGGAGTGTCAGCTTTAATTTTTATGCTCCAGTCCTGAAGTGGGACTTGAACCCACAAGCTTCTAACTTAGAAGCCAGAGTGCGACCCACTGAACACCAACTGAGTTTTTTATAAAGGTTCACTATGACTTCCAGGTTTTTGCACTCAGGATTCTAAAACTGTACAAATCCTTATTTTAGTTTTCCTTTGTGTCAATAATTCGGGTTTTAAAACAGAAGCTTGGTGTTACTAAATTACCCCTTTGTTTCTCCTTTCTCCCATCTGTTCATAAACTAAATTAACTATTCCAATTTTGGGGAATTGAATTAGTGCCTTCTGAATTTTCTATGCATAAATGTACGATAAAACATAATGGAATTGCTCCAATTAGATGTTGTTTTATTAATTTTTCCCTCCAAGTGCCTATCTGAACAGAAAGGAAATTCAAGCTATGGCATCACAGAGAAGCAGGTAGATGATTATTGGCTGGCAAGTGTTTCCTATTTATGTTACCTAAATGAGGGAATAACCGTTTTTTTTAAAAGGATGATTTACTACTACTGGTAAGGTGTATTAAGTATTATTCGAGTTTATCAGCATTAGTAAGGTTCATTAGCATTCGTAAGGTTTATTAGCATTTGTCAGGTTTATTAGCAATAGCAAGGCTATTAACTAACAGATATATGAATGGCAGGGCTGCCCCAACCTCTAGACTACACATCCTGTACTATGTGGGAGCTCCAGGACACTTCCCAAGTCCTGGATAACAACTTGTTTGGGAAGTGTCATCAGTTGCAGCAGCTTGAGCTCTGAGTTTCAGAACATGAACAGCAGCTTGTGTTACAAATGTGGTGCATCTGTGGGGTTGAGAGTTTCATGGATAGCATGTTTATAGATGTTGCCACCCCGCAGCTTATGAGTATGCAGGGAGAAAGGGAACAGATGACAACCAGACAGTCAAAGAGAAACAGGCAGATAGTGCAGGAGTCCCCTGAGTGCATTGCACTCTCAAAATAGTTTTCAGTTCTAAATACTGATGAAGGTGATGGTCCATCTGGAGAATGTAGCCAGAGCCAAGTCCATGGCACCATTGGTGGTTCAACTGTACAGGGGTGTACAAGGAAGACTGGAAGAGCAATAGTGATAGTTAATTCGATAGGAGAACAGACAAGTATTTCTGTGGCCGCAGGTGTGAATCCAGGATGATGTGTTGCCTCCCTCATACCAGGATCAAGGATGTCACTAAACAGCTGCAGAGCACCCTGAGCAGGGAGCGTAAACAGCCAGCAGTCAAAGTACACATTGGTAACAAACAACATAGGCAGAAAGAGGGACGTGGTCCTGCAGTTAGAATTTAGGGAGCTAGACAGGAAATTATCATTGTTATGACACAGCAGTTGGTAAAGGCCTCTTGTTTAAATCCCAGAGGGAAACTTGAACAACTGTCACAACCTATATTTTCAATTGGTATGTTTGAGATGCAGTTCTGAATTCATGACTAAGACCACCGAGCCTCGAAAGGTTTTTTACATAAAACTAAATTAAACATTTATTAATTTAACAACAAATTTAACACATACACATGTCCACAAATAACTTTTAAACAAATCCCCAAATCCCAGGTAAATCTTCATCAAAGCAACAGTAACTCATAGACTTTAAACAGACACAAGGCAAAACACATTTGACCTTACGAATTCAAAATTAGGTTCCTTTCAATTTGTTTCCTTTGTAGACACGGTTGTGGGCTTACAGGCTGGTTAGATCTTAAATGCCTCTCCTACACACACACACAAACTCCTTTTTGTTTATACCTAGCTTTTCCTTTGAGTGTAAATTTTCCATTGTATCCTAGGCATTTAACGTCACATCTTCTAACAATAACATTTTCATGCCATTAATTTTATTAGTAAGATAAGCACATTGCTTGGCATCTCCCACTCTTGAATGCTTTATTCAACAAATGCAAATTTACACTTTGTCTTTTAACTTCCTTACGTTTATCTAATGAACATTTCAAAACTACTGTACATCAAAGCACCCAAACTAGCAGGCTTTAATCCAATTAGGCCACATGCACACACACACACACATACACACACACACACACATAGACACAGACCCCACTATAATTCCAATTTAAAAATAATTTCCAATAACATAGTCATTAATGCCTCTTCATGACACCATGCACAAGTGAGCATTAAAAGTAGGAAGAAAAAGCAGATGAATGTGTGGTTGGAGTGATAGTGTAAGACTGAAGGGATTAGATTCTTGGGATCGGCTCTGGGGGAGATGGGACTTGTACAGGCCAGGAGGGTTGCACCTAAATAGAGCCAGGATTGAGTACATTGCGGGATGATTTGCTAGTGCTATTATGGAGGGTTTAAACAAACTTAGCAGGGTGTGGGAACCAGGGGGAATTATTAGAGATAAATACAGAGATATTATACTGGGAGAGAGAGGTAGTTCAGGCACAGACAAGGTATATTTCCTTGGTAGGTGAGTAGGGTGGCTGGGTGGCAGTGAGTGAGATGGTATAGTGGCAGGAAGGTAAGGTGGTAGGTGAGTAGGGGGCAGGGTGGCAGTTGGGTGAAGTGGTAGGGTGGCAGGTGGGCAGGGTGGGGAGAGGTTGCCAGGTCTGGGGCTGGGCAAGTTGGGTCCGGAGGAAGTTGGCCAGGAGTCGGGTGGTGAGGGCTAGTCATGTTGGGCCAGAGGGGCGTCAGGTCAGGATGGGAGATGGGGGGGGGGTCAGGCGGGGAAAAGGGAGTGGTCAGGGGCAGAAGTCAGGGCGGATTAGTTGTATAGTCACCCAGGAGTTTGACTAGGATTTTTCTGTCTAACATTTCCCTGGTAACTATTCAGTTAAGTAAGTTGGAATTGACTGACGTCTTTGACTCTAACTCAGAGTTGGAGACTTTTTCGAAGGGTCTGGGAAAGCAGGGGAATTGCCGATTCGCACTTCACAGAGTCCTTGTGTTGGGACTTCCAAGGAGTCCCATAGCTCATCTTCTCGGGTACGTCCAGTCTCCAACGATCTGAAGGCCAGAAAATCTAGGCCATAATTTGGGACAAAATTAACATCACGTGGACAAATGTGGGCTAATTAAGGAAAGCCAGCATGGATTTCTTAAGGAAAAATCATGTTTAACTAACTTGCTGGAGTTTTTTGAAGATGTAACTGAGGGGGTTGATGAGGACACTGTTGATGTGGTATACATAGACTTCCAAAAGGCTTTTGATACAGTGCCATAACAGACTTATGAGCAAAGTAATAGCTCATATAATAAAAGGGAAAGTTGAAATTGTCTGAGTGGCAGAAAACAGAGAGTAGTGGTTAATAGATGTTTCTCGGGCTGGAGGAAGATTTGTGGTGGAGTTCCCCAGGGGTCAATGTTGGGACTCTTTCTCTTCCTGATATATATTAATGACTTAGACCCTTGGCGTACAGGGCAAAATTTCAAAATTTACCGATGATACAAAACTTGGAAGCATTGTGAACTGTGATGAGGATAGTGGAGACCTTCAAAAAGGACATAGACAAGTTGCTGGAATGGGTGGACAGGTGGCAGATGAAGTTCAATGCAGAGAAATGTGAATTGATTGATTTTGGTTGGAAGAACATGCAGAGACAGTATAAAATAAAGGATGCAATTCTAAAGTGGGTACAAGAGCAGAGGGACATGGGTGTATATGTGCATAAGTCACTGAAGGTGGGGGGACAGGTTGAGAGCATGGTAATAAAGCACACATTTTTCTAGGCTTTATTAATAGGGACATAGAGTACAAGAGCAAGAACGTTATGTTGAAATAAAAGCAAAATACTGCGGAAGCTGGAAATCTGAAACAAAAACAAAAATAGCTGCAAAAACTCAGCACGTCTGACAGCATCTGTAGAGAGGAATACAGTTAACCTTTCGAGTCTATATGACTCTTCAACATAACCTGGGTTATGTTGAAGTTTGACAGGACACTAGTTCGACCTCAGCTGGAGTATTGTATCCAATTCCGAGCGCCGCACTTTAGGAAGAATGTGAAGGCATTGGAGAGAGTGCAGAAAAGATCCTCGAGAATGGTCCCTGGGATGAGCAACTTCAGTGATGAATACAGACTGGAGAAGTTATGACTGTTCTCCTTGGGAGAAAAGAAAGCTGAGAGGAGATTTGATAGAGTTATTCAAAATCATGAGCGGAATTGACAGAGTAGATAGGGAAAAACTGTTCCCATTGGTGGAAGGATTGAGAACCAGAGGAAACAGCTTTAATATAACTGGCAAAAGAAGCAAAGTTTTTTTCAGGCAATGCATGGTTGGGGTCTGGAATGCACTGGCTGAGAGTGTGGCAGAGGCAGGTTCAATTGAGCCATTCAAAAGGGAGTTAGACTGTTATCTGAAAAGGAAGAATGTGCAGGGTTATGGGGAGAAGTTGGGGGAATGGCACTAGGTGACATGCTCAGAGATGGACTGAATGGGCTCCTTCAGCGCTGTTACAAGTCTGTGATTCTGTTTTGCTATAAAATGCATCTGAGAGACAATTGAGCAGCGTTGGTACGTCCCACTCATTCATCACACTTTTCTAGCATCATTGTAGTGAGCACCTCCTCTACGGAAATATCAGGAATAAAAATCAGTTGTGAAAAGTTATTTTGAGCCACTCTCTAAAATGCCTCCAAGTTTTGTATCATCAGCAAATTTTGAATTTGTGTCCTGTACACCAAGGTCTTTGACCAAGCTATGATCTGTTTTAGTATCTCCTTATGGGACTCAGTGACACATTTTGGTTGACAACAGTCCTGTGAAGCATCTTGGGTTGTGTTTTACATAATTAAAAATGCTACATAATAGGGCAACTTGTTGCTGTTCAACCTTGCTCTACACTGTGGGTCATAGTCCTTTACCGGAGTTCCTCAATAATTAATAAAACAAAATCAGAGGTTTCAAATTTGAATGAAAAATATCAAACCCAGGAACAGAAAAAGGATAAATTAATTAACAGCACACCAAAGTATGTCTGTGCCCACCAGTTTGGCTAATGAATGCTTTGTGCAAAATTTAATATCAAAGACAAACACTACAGAATATGAATTATTTTTCCACCTTGACTTTATCTGTAATGTTGACAGCTTTTTTTGCTTTGCTTTACAGTGGAAAGGCAACCAAAGACATAAATTAATTAATCTCATGCCAGTCAAAGTCAGTGATGCACAGGTTTGGTTATTGGAAACACAAGTAGGACATTGCAGATAGACGGTACTCAAATGATTTATGAAACCCTATCACGAAGGGAAACTGCAAATTTCAGATTATACTTCAAATTCATGGAAAACAGTACGAACCATCTACTACACGAGCATTGTCCCGCCTCCATTTTCTGTTCAAAGCAATGAGCAGCAAGCGGAGTCCTCCTCCTTAACTAGTGTCTTCATCATTCCCCTCTTTTCTGACAACAAAAGTCTAAAGTTAGCCTTTCCCCAAATGAGAACACTTACTCTTGGTCAGTCTTTATCCTTTTTTGTAAATCTAACTGAATGATTACTGCCACCAAAATTCTCTCCCATCTTCATTCCTAAAACTAAGTCCAGGACTGCCCCTATTTTTTTTGGTTGTATTATGTACTGGCTAAAAATTGTCTCATGAAAGCAGTTTAATAATTCTGCGCCCTCTGTACCTTTTATATGATTCTATCCCATTTAATATTTGGATAGTTGAAATATCCTACTATTATTGCCCTATTGTTTTTGCACTTCTCTGAAATTTGACTACATAGTTGCTCCTTTACCTTCCCCCGACAGTTTAGGGAATTCTAGTATTTTCTCAACAGTGTGCCTGCCCCTTTTTTCCTTCAGTTCCACCCAGATGGCCTTATTTAATGATCCTTCTGGCATGTAATCCCTTTTTACAGCTATGATTGTTTCATTAACCAATACTGTGACTCTCCTTTTTTATCCCCCTCTCCATTTCATCTGAAAGCCTTGTAACCAGGAATGTAGAGTTGCCATTCCAGCCTTTCAGCCACATCTCAGTAATAACTATGATATGTGGCTACAAGAGCAAGTCAGAGGCTAGGAATAGCAAGTAAATCAAGTCCTGCCTCCCCAAAGCCTGTCCACCATCGACAAGGCACGTCAGGAGTGTGATGGAATACTCTCCACTTGCTGAAAGAGTGCAACTCCAACAACACTCAAGAAGCGTGACGCCATCCAGGATAAAGCAGCCCACTTGATTGGCACCACATCCAAAAACATTCACTCCCTCCATCACTGACGCACAATTGCAGCAGTGCGTACCATCTACAAGATGCACTGCAAGAATTCACCAAGGCTCCTTCGACAGCACCTTCCAAACCCACGACCACTACCATCTAGAAAAACAAGGGCAACAGACACATGGGACATCACCACCTGGAAGTTCCCCTCCAAGCCACTCACTAGCCTGATTTTGAACTATGTCGCCAATCCTTCAATGTCACTGGGTCAAAATCCTGGAACTCCCTCCCTAACAGCGCTGTGGGTGTACTTTCACCAAATGGGCTGCAGCAGTTCAAGATGGCAGCTCACCATCACTTTCTCAAAGGCAATTAGGGATAGGCAATAAATGCTGGCCTACCCAGCGACGCCCACATCCCATGAATGAATAAAAATAATATATACTTCCAAGTTTCTATCTCTGTCTTCAATTCTGCCTTATTCACTAGACTCTTTGCACTGAAGTACATACCATTAAGCAGTGCCAAACGTCTTTGCTGTCTAAATTTTTTTGCTTTTTGTTTCCTCTACTACCACGCTCGCTTACTAAGTTCCTGCCTTCTATTTCCTACTTTGATTCTCACCATTCTGAATGCAGGATAAAGCAGCCCATTGATTGGCGCCCCATCCACCACCTTAAATATTCACTTTCTCCATCAGCAACACACAGTAGCAGCAGTATGTATCATCTATAAGATGCACTGCAGGAACTCACCAAGGCTCCTTCGACAGCACCTTCCAAACCCGCGATCTCTAACAACTAGAAGGGCAAGGGCAGCAGGTACATGGGAACACCACCACCTGCAAGCTCCCCTCCAAGCCACACATCATCCTGACTTGGAAATATGTCGGTCGTTCCTTCTCTGTTACTGGGTCAAAATCCTAAGAGCACTGTCGGGGTAGCTATAACACATGAATTGCTGCAGTTCAAGAAGGCAGCTCACCACCACCTTCTCAAAGGCAATTAGATATGGGGAGTAAATGCTGGCTTAGCCAGCGACAGCCACATCCTCCGAATGAATAAATTTTTAAAACATAACCAGGTTTCATCCCCTAATCAAACTGGTTTAAACCATTCCCAAACAGCAGTAGCAAACCTTCTGTGACTCTTGTTTCAAAAAAAAGGTTGAACTTTTTTTAAACTAAAAGCAGGAGGAAAGGAATGATTTTTCAAACTTTGAAAATCTATCCCAAAGAGCCAGCAGGTCATTGTGTAGTTGCTGTAGGAGGTTTGGTCTCCACCATCCATGGCGGGATTCTTGGCACTACTCAACATTGATAGACAGATGTGTAGAGGAACATTCTGTCATGGAAGTACTTATAATTTTCTTAAAAACTGTTTTTTCAATTTGTCACTAGTAATGTGAAGATGACCTATGATCTGGCAAGTTGGGCAGTGTGCCGACACTTAGTCTGACGCGTAAGGGAGATTTTTGCGAATAGCTTTATTTGCTGTGGGATATGTTGCTGAGCAGTCAGCAGGCTCCTATAACTGCAGGGGAGGAAATGGACAAATTAATCACATCAGGTTCCTCTCCCTGCTGTTGTCTGTCCCCATCATCAAATCTTCATCATATTTTTAATTTCCTTACATCTCCCCCAGACATTAGCCATTGGACATTAGCCGTTGAAAAGTAAATATTTGCTTCTGTATGAGGCAAGTGGAAAGGTGGAGCGTGACTAATCATAGAGCTTTTTCAAAAGCCAGCATAGACACGACAGGCCTAATGGCCTCCATCTCCGTTAGGAGATTTTATATTAGGTGCTGCCCTATTGAGATACAACACATTTGGCTTGCACAGGTCCCACCTCCCCAGAACTGGTCCCAATGCTCAGAAATCTGAAGTCCTCTCTCTTGCTCTATCTCTCCAGCCAAGCATTCATCTGCACTATCCTATTTCTAGACTTGTGACATTATATTCTATCCCATTGTAATTTTCTCCAATATATTGATGTTCATCTATCTGTACCTAAAGATAAACTTTTTCTTCTAAATTAACTAACAGAACCCTGATACCACAACTGTTAAGTGCACCACTTGGTGTAGCACTGACCCACAAGATCAGCAGGATCCAGATTTGAGCTTGGCTTCATTCCTGCTCTGCACTAAGTTAGTTTAACTCAGTTCAGTGGCTGTACAGGATTAATAATAGCACCGCCGGATTAGCTGTAAGTCAGCAAGGGATTTTGCTTTTGATCACTGTTCAGTGATTACTGCTGGAAAGTTCTCAAATGTAAACATTACGTAAGGGCAGGATTACACCCACAATGATTGAATATACTACTGACTTTCACCATCTGGGCTACCACATGAGGAATATTACCAGTAACATTTCTGCTAAGCTGTGCAAGCACGCAGCAGCCTGCAAGGTGCCGAGCAGGCCTTGCTCTGTGACAAATGTATGTATGCTAAAAAATTTAAAGGGTCGGCATACTGAAAAAAAACTGGTAGCACACAACAATTAAATGTTAAAGGGAACATGGATTACCAGGGCAAGATTATAAATGATAGCTAATGTCCATAAATTTTCTACTGGTCAGTTATGCCTGAGGGCAGTATCATTTGGGGGTCTTTCTTAACTGTAAACATGTGGTTCACAATGTCAATGGCACTCCCAAATATAAACTGTGCAACCACAGGAGTTCCAATGATACTGAACATATATCACTGTTCCTTCATTGTCGCTGGGTCAAAATCCTGGAACTCCATCCCTAATAAGGACTGTGGATGTACCTACACCACGCGGACTGCTGCGATTCAAGGCAGTGGCTCACCACCACCTTCTCAAGGACAAGTAAGGATGGATAATAAATGTTGGCCTTGCAAGAAACACTCAAATCCAGGAACGAGCAAAAGACTCTGTTTTCATTGGCCTCGTGACCTGACATCAGATTAGCCAGTCCGTTCATATGTCTACAGGTGCTATGAAGTCCTGTCAATTTTCTGCACTGGTCCTCACTGGATCTGAAAGGAGTACTGTGAGTTAACAAATAGAAGAGGGGCATAAGTAATTTATTCAGGTGCTGCTCTGTGAAGATCAGATAGGGATATAAATTGATATTATGCACTGGTCACTGGAATCAGACCTTCAATATCTGGTTTCATGAGTTTCAGATCTCCAAAACTCAATCCCAATGAAAGTGAAATAATTCTCACCTCTCTCTTGCTCAGTTACCAAAAAGCTTTTAATCAATGTCATTTCACACATTTCATTTTCTTGTGCACCCTACAGTATTTACTCTACAAAGTCACAAGCATTGGAAAACATCAAGATTGACATCAAGTGTGAAGATAGTGAATTAACATACACAGTTAAGCTGAAATATCACTGGGTTAATCATGAAATTTCTGCTGCTGCTAATTTAGTTCCCACACACTGTCAGCTCAGTAAATCCTCCCAGCCAGAATCTACAATTATCTCACAGTTACAAGCAAACACATGAAAAGAGCTAGAAAAGACTATCAGGCCCACCGACACTCACTCAATCCATTAGACAGTGCAACTCTCCTACTGTTCAAACTCAGTTTCTTAAATCAACATAAATATTGGGGTTGGGTTGGGGGGAAACAAATCAAAAGCATCTCATTCTAACCAATTCATTTTCTAAGGATAGCAAATTCTGTTTTTATTTCCCTTCCCTTTCATCATCTCCTGAAGGTAATAATTCACACTGTGGTTCATTTCAGCATTTCATCAAACTGGCTCTTGCTCAGGTCTGAGTTCAGTTCCAGTTGGCAGGCTATTTGATGGAGAGAAGCCATATCCAGGCCCATCATGTCATCAAGTAACCATTTATACATATAAAATCATGCTTTTCCCAAACAATGCTGGGCAGGAGTAGACTCTCCGGCTCGTCCTGCCCTGTGTATAGGGTTGCCATTACCTGCTTGGGCATCATATGACCACCTGCATCCAACTGCCCTACCCTCTCACTCTTGCTCCTCGTCTGGTCACCCTTCTTGTCCATCTTCATATAGCCCCGCCTCCCTACGCCAAGCAGAACATAAACAGGCTCTTGTATTCCCCAAATGGACTGTTATTTGAACAGCCTCCACCTCACATCCAGTAAACCAAGGTTTTCCAAAAATAATTTTTTAAACAAAATAATTTTTTTTGCCCTCTGATTTTTCTCCTGCATTTGCTTGCAGCAACGTCCTGGAGTTGAAGAGCCCTTTTTTGACTCATCTAATCAAAATCCCGTTTGAAGCAGATCTGCTATTTCAGACCTTTTTTTAAAAAGATGAAAGTCCCTCTTTAAAAGGTCTTAATGTGAACCAGTTTCTCTTGCTGCCAGCAACATATTTTACCCATTAATCTAAATCAGGTATTACTTTAAAGCAACAGTTTTACAAATTCTGCAACCTTCAAGTTCATTGCAAATTTGTGCTATAACATGCTGATGGTACCCATAAACAGGACAGCGTTAAACAAATAACACTGCAGAAATAGCAAAAATGAAATGCTCATTACAGTAAAAAAAATTTACATTATTATTTTAAAGATGAATTATAGTCAATGTGAGCAAACCAAGCTACTTGTGACTGTTAATCATAAGTACAGTAATTGTTCATTTATAATGGTTTGCCTTCATAAGGAATTAGATCTAATGAGGTTTTAGCAAATACAGTTCAGCCTCTTGGCTAATATCTGCATACACGGTACAACCTTTTCCTCATAAATTATAATGAGCAGCCATTCAGAGATTAATGTTTGGGACTGGCTAATTACAAATTTAAATGCACCAGGTTAACTCTTGCGACTTAAGAATCTAAGGAACAATGGAAACATAGAACTTGCTGCTCCAAAGCACTACATGCCATAGAGTAGCATCTGGTTCTGCACTTGTGATCCAAATCCATTGGGAGCTTTTCAATCTTTGTGGTGTTATTAGGTGATTATACATAGAAAATTATAGGGAAGGAGTGCAAGTACACTTTCAAATTCCTAACTCAATTTCTTCCCGGTTGCTATGATAATTCTGCAGGCATTGGTTTGCTCAACCACTCCCTCGCCTCCAGAATTGGTGCCCTTGAACCCCAGAAAAATCTTTACTCTCATCCGACCTGGTCACTCCGCCTGCTATGCTCAGCATCTTTGCACCTCATAAGTCTAAGAGGTATATATACTTCAGCATATCTGGCACATGACTGGCTTAGCCATCCATCACCAGATCTGGCTGGGCCACACTAAGCACAATCGGGCTTCACTTTTCTTTGTCAAAGCTAGCCATTACAACAATTTATATTTACAAAACGCCTTTAACATAAGCCTTTAACATAAACAAAAGGACCCAAGGTGCTTCACAGGAGCATTATAAAACAAAGTATGACACTGATGCACATGAGGAGATATTAGGTCAGATGATCAAAAGCTCGGTCAAAGAGGATTTAAGGAGCATCTTAAAGGAGGAAATAGAGTAGAGATGCAGAGTGGTGTAAGGGTCATGTATTTCAGAACTTGGGACCCAGGCAGCTGAAGACATGACCACAAATGGTGAAGAGTTTAACATTGGGGTTGCATACAAGGCTGGAATTAGAAGAATGCAGAGGGTTGCGGGACTGGAGGAGATTACAGAGATGGGAGGGGCAAACACATGGAGAGATTTTAAAACAAGGATGAGAACTTTAAAGTCAAGATGTTGCTTAACTGGAAGCCAATCTAGGGGTGATAGAGGAATGGGACTTGTTGTGAGTTAAGACACATAGCAGAGTTTTGGATGGCCACAAGTTTACAGAGGATCAAATATGGGAGAACAGCCAGAATTATTTCAGGATTAAGCTAGAGAGCAAAGATAACCCCCAGTTTCTCTCCTTCACTGCCAACCATCTCCTCACATAAATATGGGGAGTTAATAGATTTCTTTGTTATAATGATTGAGACCATGGCCTGGATTTTTGCCACAATGGAGAGAGGGGCAGGAATGAGCCTGGGTTGAGATTTGCACATGACTGTTTTGAGGAGGCAGCTACTCATGGAAATCAGCAACTGCCTCCACTGGGAGAAGTGTCTGAATCCCGATGTTCGCATATTAGACCTGGTAGGAGCAGGTCTGACCTTTGTGGATTTGTTTGGATAGCCAGGGTACCCTTTTGGAGAGGCAAGATACCCCTTGGGATGTGGTCCCGGGGTACCTTTGGAGGACATCAGGTGCCCTTTGGGAATTCTAAAAGTAGGCATGAATGTGTGTAAAAAGTGCGTAAACTAATAGAACTGTGAAGCATATTGGAACTGTCAAAACAATGGTCAAAAGTGTCAAGATGAACTGTCAAAATAACTGTCAAAAGCGTTGAGATTAACTGTCAAAGGGAGCTGTCAATCGGTCAAAGCATTAAAACTCCTGCTCTTTAACTCTTTGAAAATAAACTGTTGGCAGTGTTAAAAAGATGACTGCTTGCTATTTTACTCTGTTGATATAAGCCTTAACGCTACCCTTACTGGGTTACTTTCACAACTGACCATTACCACAGTAGGGTGCCTGTCATTTCAGAGTTTGATTATAGCTCCAAGTAGTTGTGGACTGTTTGAAGTGGGACTATGAATTCCAATGCTTGTTTTTATAAGGCATCATGCAATTGAATGAAATGTTTGTTGTTTACGGGATAATGTAGCTGAAGGAATGTAAATGTAGTAAATGAGTTTTTATGAATGAGAGCTTTTTAAGTGAAGTCTATAATAGACACTTGAAAGTTTATTTATTCTCAGCATGGTTCCTGAGGTCTCCCCATGGTAGTTACTGGGTGAGTTGGTATGGTAGGTATAAGGGCAACAGGTAGAGTGATGGGACATGGATTGGTATGAGCTGACATTAAGTTGACATAGGGGCTATAAAGGGCTATGGGGTAGTTGTGGGCATAGGTTGGCATGGAGGGGAGGAGCCATGGGGGGGTGGACTTAAGTTGGCATAGAGAATATGAGGGGGCATGAGATGGCATGGATGGGGCATATGGAGCGTGTGGAGTGAGCGGCGACGGCTGTTTTAATGTTTCCCTTTTTTTAACTTCGATATAGTACCAGTGCACTGAGGCAGGCCTTCTGCCCAGTCCAGCTTCATACCCAGCATCGATCACACTCATTCCAGGGTCACCTGGCCTGAGTACCCGGGAACGAAAATCCAACTTTTTGGGCTACTGTCTCCAGGGTCAGTTTTGCAGAACTGGAAAATGTCCTGACTCTGCACTCCTGACCCGGAGACAAAAATCCAGGCCCACCTGTTCAGATGCCTCAATTGCTTTCCTACCTTTTCATTGCCTAAGGCAAAACTGCCCCTAGTTCCTTTCTGCACTGGCCTAGAACTGAGATCTCTACTCATTTCTCTCCCATTTCCCTTTCCCCAAGTTCATCTTGGGGAAGATTTGGGCATAATGGTAATGTCACTGGACAAGTAATCCAGAGGACCAGGCTATTGCCCTGGGGAGACAAGTTCAAATCCCACCAAGGCAGCTGCTGGAACTTAACCTCAATTGATAAATTTGGAAAACAAAGCTAGTTTCAGTAATGTTGACCATGAAACTATCATCCGATCTGGTCATTCCATTTGGTTCACCAATGTCCTTTAGGGAAGGAAATTTGCCTGGTCTGGCCTAAATGTGACAGCAATGCGGTTGACTCTTAACTGCCCTCAGTTCAAAGGCAATTAGTGATGGGCAACAAATGCTGGTTTTTCCAGCAACACCCACATCCTATGAAAGAATAAAAAAAAATCTCATCCATGTGATCCATCTCTTGCTCGCTTAATCACATTCCCATTAAACTGCTGAACAAAGATCTTCCCTTCCTGGCATCCATGCTAACTAATATTGTACGTGGTACTGATTCCATCCTCCTAAAGCTGCAAATATCATCACCACACCCCAGCCCCAGCCCCATCTCTGAAAACTCAACCTCAAACTCTGTCCTTCCAAATCTGTGCCCATCTGGCTCACAATTCCTTTAGTTAATCTTTCCACAGCACACAGTCACAAATCTGTGACTGTGACCATGGTTCATTTCCCCTCATACGCCTCCTCACCATCTCTGAAGCCTTTGAAACAGCTGGCCACATATTCTCCTACAACACCTCTCCTCTATTATCCAGATCAGTGAACCTTGGCGTTCTATTTGGCCTCGAGCTTACTCCAAATGCTCTCCATTCCCAGTACGTCACCTACATCCACCTATTTCTTACGCTCTGCAGGCGAAACCCTCACCTGTGTTTTATCATCTGCAGACTCAAACACGGAACCAGCACATAGTTGCTTGATGCAAATTGAAGCAGCAGCAAATGTAGGAATGTCTTAATCTTGGGATTTGTAACATTAAGCACTTTCATTTTTATTAATATTTCTACCATTTTTATACACTTTTCTTTTCAGGTTTTAACATTTAAACAAAATGGCAGACAAACAGGAAAGCTTCACATACTAGAATAGCTGTAATCAGTATATTGCAGCATACGCAAGGTGAAAAGGGCAGAGAAAGGTAAAATGAAACATCTGGAAATTTAGTCCATAAAATGGCGAGGGGGGGGGGCGGGGTAAACACCTAATCAATCCAACTCTGCTTAAGGCAGACAAGCCATTTTTAGCCAACTAACTGTTGGAAGGACAACCAAGCCTACAGAAACTGGTGTGAGGGAGGAGGGGCAGTGAGCTATATCTTGCCCACTAAGCGTGATAATCTCTGACTTAAAGTCTTCTATTTTCTCTTCACTTCTCGGCTTTGAACATAAGCCAATGCCATAGTTCATCAAGCCATTCCAAGATAAAGATAGTGGTCCTGGGATAATTTGCTATCCTATTTTTCCTTCCCTCCACGTGACATCAATATAATCTGATTGTATTTTGGCCTTGGTACACTGAGAGCATCTACAATTATAGTCCCCTGTTTATCCAATACCTCCACAATTGTAATCCCGTTGTGTCCATTTCTAAAGAGCCTATTCTGCACATCTTTGCAGATGTACATGTATCTCCTGGTACTTATTTACATCAGTTTTACAGACAGCTGTCTGCAATGATGAGTATTGTAGGCTCTCTGGAAACACAAACAATGTAGTTGGAATTGTATTATAATGAATAAACCCTAACATAATGGCAGCAGATGTGCCATGCACACAATGTAATATCCTCTCAGATAGAATAGAAAATTGAATTCATTTAACCTTTTTTTATAAAATGCAGATTATATTGCTATGTAACGTATATTGTTCTAACTGCAAATAAACAGAGGCCTACTACCTTTAATTAGGAAAATAATGCAAAACTAAACAGGGGCTTAATTCTTGATGAGACAAGAAGTCATGTGATATCTTAAACCAGAGGTCTGAATAAAGGACGTTAGAACAAATTTAAGATACATCTTAATCTACAGAAGGCAACACTGGTTGGATGCTAAGAGTGACTGCATTTAATCCTTCTGGCTTGAAATCTCTGAACCCCACCACTGCCTCTTTGTGTTGTCACACTGCCCATGCAATACTGAGGGCAGAATCATCCCAGATTTGCACAAACTGCGGTAGCAGGCGGGGAGAAAAGCTGGTTTACCAGCCGGCCGCAATAGTGGGCTTTCGCATCGTATCGTCCCATTCTCGCCTCATTAATTATGCAGCCGCTGGAAATGCGCCATCAAGATGGCGGGCAACCACCTTTTTGCCCGCCATGCCATTACCTCATCAATTCCTCAAGCACGGTGTCATATTTAAACTGCAGCCGCATGCAGACTTCTCAATGCTTGCAGCCCAGGACTGCTCCGGTGAAGACATGGCCTCAAAGGCCTAGAAGAGTGCAGCCCCCCCGATTCAGTGGCGCATCCCTGGGGCATCTTCTAGATGCCATGGAGGCCTGCTGCAATGTCCTCCAACCCTACTCTGACCGCAGGAAGCCCATCAGTCACACCTCCTTGGGAGGCGATGGCAGAATGCCAATGCTGCACACAAGAGGTCGGCCATCCAGTGCCTAAAACAGATGAATGATCTCATCCATGCTGCCAGGGTAGGCAACGATCTCACCACTCTAAACTCTCACATTCAAAAGGCCATCACATATTCATTGGCATCTCACTCCCTTCCAGGTCAAGAGACATCACCACTCATTCTCTTACACACACCCTCCTCTCCATCTGGCCTCATCTCCTCTGCAGACTGCCTCCTCAGCCGTCACCGCCTTGAGGCTACTTGCGCAGATTAACACGTGTCCCAAACACACTCTGAGATACCCCACTTCCCCGGTAAAAGCCCTCACCCTGCAGCTTCTGTTGCCTGAGACCACTTCTCCCCCTTCCCCAAGCTAGCCCTAGCCCTGCAGCTCTCTGGAAACACAAACAATGTAGTTGGAATTGTATTATAATGACCGTCTTATGGTTGTTCTGGTAGGTAGAGATCTGTCTGTGAACCCTTCTAAAGGTGATGTGGTGGCACCTGCGAAGCCTGGCACTGATGACTGTGAGTGGTGCCCAAAACAAGGTAGGCAAACAAACTTCGAAGTCCCAAGCGAAGTGCAGGTCGGTAGATGTACGTCACTTATGTACAGTTGTGAAGCGCGTCAACGTGCAATGACGCTGATGTGCCCAGATGATACAGCGTAGGGAGATGATTCCAACAAGCAAGTCTTGAAATGCAATGCTGAAGTATTAAAATCAGGTTCCTGACGTGCGGCAGCAGGAAACACACCCCCCATTGTGTTGATGATCGCAAACTAGTTTCATGGGGACGTGAAGCCGATTTTTGGCCTTCTCGCCATATTGTCGCTGCTCTGCCCACCATGGCGCCTGACACCAACAGGACCAGAAAATTCTGGCCCTAGTCTGGCTGAATTCAAGGCTTCCAATTAGCCACCATAACTTTGGCAGAAGATGGGCGGAAATTGCCTTTGTGGGTCTCTCCAGCTTTTCTGCTGAAGCTATAGGAGCTTATGGAATGAGCCTCTGAGGAAATTCCTGGTGATACTACTTAGGGTTATTCTGATGACCTATTCACATTGCTCTTTCAAGATAGAAGTGTTTGGAATCATTGAGCCAGAGTCGCACATCGGGAACCTGATGGCTGAAATTTCCTCTTGCTAAACATTGGGAAAACCAAAGGCACTATCTTCAACCCTGTTCGCTCACCACCAATTTAATCCCCCTCC
Organism: Carcharodon carcharias; assembly: GCF_017639515.1. Taxonomy (NCBI): domain Eukaryota; kingdom Metazoa; phylum Chordata; class Chondrichthyes; order Lamniformes; family Lamnidae; genus Carcharodon; species Carcharodon carcharias. The sequence goes on from NC_054503.1 coordinate 8,787,463, forward strand.
CAAGCTACAGTCTCAGATTGAACTGGCAATTCATAGCAATAGCATTCTTTTCAATCCTGAGCTAACTTTCCAAACCAGATTTCTCTCCATCACAAAGATGGCCTCCTACTTTCCCCTCTGTAACACTAGCATTCACCTCTGCCCTTACACCTACCTCAGCCCATCTGTCATAGAGACCCTCATTTGTGACTCTGGCTCAATGATTCCAAACACTTCTATCTTAAAGTCTGAGAGTTGACACACATATTGCTGGAAATTCTGCAAGTATTCTCCCGATTTTCCACTGTAACATGAGTGGGAATGCAGCGGAGCCCCAGAGAAATGATCTGAACAGCCATTTTCAGAAGTTTGTCAGGTGTGGGTTGGGGGAGGGTGAACGTTCTGCCAACTGGGATTGGGAAAAACCTCTGTGGAAATTCAGGGCCAAAATATAACAATCTTTCAATTATTTTGAAGGTGAAAAATTAATTTGGGATTGGTACTACAAGATTTATATTTTAGTGTTCATACGTCTCAGCAACAACATCAAACAGACTAGCCAATGGTCTTCCATTAGGAATGACAAGCACTCATTTTAGTTTCCTGCTTTGATGTCACTCTGAGAAACACATCTGTAAATGGATTTGCAATCTGTCAGTCTTGCTGATCATAAATGTCACCTCCAGCATCTCCTTGATGTTGACAGCCCTGCATCAAGAGCTTCGCAATGAGGTACAAAGCCATTAAAATAAAGATTAAACGAATGCACTGGTTCCACAAGGACAACACACAGGAGCTATTTGGGTCACCAAACCTCTGCAATGTCCTTATTTTAATTTAACCTGGATTTCAGACAACACTTAAAGATTAGAACCAAAATGACAGCTATGTATTCTTTCACATTCTTGTCATGCTTGCTGTATTTTAAGATGACAAGCAAGTGTTCTTGCATCATAAGCCTAAAATAATACAGTACTCGCCCCACTCCGCCCTCCAACAAAATGCCTGAAGTTCAACCTCAGAGCACAAGCTTATTTTAATTGTCGCAAACTGGAAAGGGATGCAGATGGGATTGGAAAAAAGGACAGGGATCATGCCCAATGATCTGTGCTCATTTTGCCTGCTGTTCAACTATCTGCTGAGGCTTGGGGGAAAGCTGAAGTTTGCACTCTATACAGTTATTTACCAGCCCTCAGCCGCAGGATTGCAAGATCCTACTGACACCCATAAGTCATGGGCATTAAGGGTTACCTGGAGATGACTGTATCCAGAGTAAGTTTAAAAGAGCCAACTGAGAAGTTTATTCAGTAGTTTTGGTCATTTCTGCACCTTTTTTTTTGCGTTTTCAGGATCCTTACAGCATCCACGGCCTGTGTTTTTCTTCCAGCTCCATTAGCACTGCCAATAGGTTTCTAATGGGAATTACCCATTGTAGCTCTTTGGAAAAGGGCTAACAGAGAGATACCAAAAATCCTAGATTGTACCAGAGATGTTCTGTTCCCACCCATTGGTAACTGCAAATCTGCATCTCCACAGAACTAGCATGTATCCTTCACTCTGGCAGATGATCAATGTTCTAGAAGCTTCCATTCCCAAGGCAGGTTAGGAGACAGGCCTGATGCAATTAACCATCTTGCTGGATGATTCTTTGGATATACACTAACCATAAGTATGCTATGTTTTCGGTGATAACAACTACAAAAAGCATTCCAAGGTTTTTGTCACCTAAAAAAAAGCTCATATTGAAATCAGTAAGGTGATGCCAGGCATCTTTGCAGACATTGTCACATCCAGCTGATACTGACCACAGGGAACTGTTTTTGATTATGCATTGGGACAGCTGCTGGGAACATGCATCATAAGGTTGGCACAGCCAGTGACTGTCTCCTTGCAGGCATGATGCGCCATGGAGTGGCAAAGGGACCTTAACTTCCAAGCTCTCCAGTGTCGGATTGGGGGCGTATCCCAAAGATATGCTGGGGAATCCCCTTCAGAAGTTCCCAACTAAGATTTGCACACAAATTGCCCAGAAGTGCAAACTTCCCCTCGGCAATTTCCCTGCACTGGGAACCATCCAAAAATGCGATTTAAATCGCAAACTTTGATGGTTCTGACTGGGTTACTCAAAAAGTTACTCAGTAAAAGTTAGAAGGATTAAAACTCCTGGGTAACTATAGTACAGACCCAGACCAACCTCCCTACAGGACTCCCCCCACACCCCTGACTATCCTCCTCACAGGATTACCCCTACCTGCACAGGACTCCTCCTCGCAACCCCACCGCCCATTCCCCCCAACCACAAGTGGACCTGGCTCTCATCTGCACATCCCTCCCCAGACCTGACTAGACCTGACCAGAGACCCGAGGCCCAACACCACATCTCCTCCCACTTCTAAGTCCCAATCCACCCAACGCGCCCCCCCTAAAGCAAGCCACCCTACCCTTCGAAGGCCCAACCCCACCCTTTTGTGGCCCGACCACAGCCCCACCCCGAGGCTGGACCTCCAACACACCCGATCTCCGAAACCCCCATCCCCCAAATTCTATCCACTTACCTTCTCCCTGGCCTGTCAAGGACCTTTAAATTTCAATGGGCCTTTAAACTTACCTGGCTTATGGCAGCTAGTGCTCAAAGAAGGAGCGTGGCCTCCTTCAGTTCGATTCCCCTGCACTTCGACTCTAGGCTCCAGGGACACAGTACACTACCTGGATCTTGCCAGCCTGAGTCTGAAGGTCGAGCGAGACAGGCTGGGAGAAAAATCAGATTAAGAAACTGGGCACTGAGCACTGGGCAATCCAATGCTGACTGCCACTCAGTGGAAGCTTAGGCCCAAGGTCTCTCTCTTTGCAACCATTTCCAATTCAGCAGCCACAAACAGGGGTCAGGTGCCAGGCTGCTGTGTCACTTGCCTTTCAACTCCTGCCTGCCTCCCCCTTCTCCTTTCCCAACTTTTGTGTGGCTTGACAAGCATGACACACAATGTGTGTAGAAGTGGTGAAAAGTTATCCTTGCCTTCCTCCTGATGCCAACAAACTTCATGTTCAGCCAAATACAAAAAAGAAGGCTTGTATTTCTATAATGCCTTTCATGACCACCAGTTGTCTCAAAGTTCTTTACAGCCGATGAAGTACTTTTAGGAAGTGCATTCACAGCCGTAATGTGGGAAACAAGGCAACCAATTTGTACACAACAAGATCCCACAAACAGCCATGTGATAATGACCAGATTATCAATATGCACGTGGGTGCACCCACAGAAAGCTCCCTGAGGGCACAGAGCTACCTTAGGGAGCTGAAGATTTTTCACATGAAAAATAAACTTTTTAAAACAAAGGAAAACTTTGTCACATGAGCAGGGACATGTTGAAAATGAGTTCTAAAAACTTTTATTTTATTTTTAATTAACATCGGAAACCTCATCCAGCCCATGGATGAGGTTTCCTCAAAAATCCAAAGGCCACTTGGCCTATCCGCCTGTCCGCCAACCTCAAGGTTGGACGGGCATGGGAAAATTCTATTTAATTAATTAAATAATGGGCTGTTAATTGTCAACAGGTGGGCGCAGAAGTCGGCAATGCACCTGCCAACTGAAACATCGCGCAAGTGCGTGATGATGTCAGGATGCTCACCTGGCGTCATTGTGCGCTATTTCACGCTGGTGCATGTCAGGCGCGCACCTGCATGCTGAGCTGAAAATCTAGCCCACAGTTCCAAGTCAGGATAGCACGTGGCTTGGAGGGAAACTTGCAGGTGATGATGTTCCCAAGCATCTGTTGCCCTTGTCCCTCTAGGTGGTAGAGATTGGGGATTTGGAAGGCTTTATCAAAGGAGCCTTGATGAGTGTGGACAAGTCAGTTCACACTTCTTCCATCACAATTTCTGCTTTAATAGTGAGCTGCATTTCTCCAGGAATTGCTGCCTCACCAGGTCCTATGCCTCTTAAGCCAAATGTGCAACAGGCAAAGTGCTCTGGGCTAGCTTTCCGTCTGCCAAATTATGGAAGGGATTCCCTTCATTAAATTTAGGATGAGTTGCTGGCATGGGTGAATGATGCACAATGTGCCAGCTCAACTCCACGCTCATGAAAATGGTATGAAATTTGATCTTGACCCTGTTTTCAGCGAACCACCACGTGCCTTCCAGTGGCTGTTACCAGGTAGCAGTCAAGTGTTGGAGTCCAAGTGGATTCTTCACTTGTCTGCCCTGGGCTTGTGAGGACAATTATAGTAACACAATTGAGATCAGTAACTGTACATGGAGCATAACTGGATTTAGGACCATTCAATATGACCTCTAAGTGAAGCTTTTATCCAGCTAGTTTTTGGAGCAGCTTGGAACCATAGCTTTAGATTAATCTGAAACGTAATTATTCTATAACAAAACTCATAGCAATTTAAATTAACTTACCTGAAACATGAAAAATTTATTTTTTAGTCATCTCTACTAATTAAAAACAGTAGGTAAGGAATGAACACTGCACTATTTACAGTCAGTCTTAAGGAATACAGTAACTTACTATATCAAGCAATCAACAGATAGTTCTGGACTCATTATCCAGTAAAGCATCCCACTGGTAGGGCCACTAAACCTGCTCAAACATTTTCCTTTTAGTCATCTGTTAATAAAGCTGAGTGCGTGCATGCATTTGTAGTTCAGTTCTTGTAAACATCACAGTGAAAGCACAGTTAATAGAGAATGCAAGGATGGCACTTAGATCATAGAATTAGATTTTGGAAGATAGATTATCTCATGATTGAGCAAGCATGAAAATGTAAATAAAAATTACACATATTTATGCAGCACATTTAACAGAAAAATGTCCCAAGACACTGTATAGGGTGATTAATTTTAACCAAGCCACGGTGGGAGAGTTACAAGAGGTGACAAAAACGGAGACTCAAAAGATGGATTTGATTGGAATGGAGAAAATTAGAAAGACAGAAAATGGCTAAACTGGCTAAAGGCTGTGCAAGAATAGCTCTGGATATAAGCATGAAAGGTCAGAGTTGAAGGATCAAAGGGTTTGGGAGAGAAAGTAAGGTGGTAGGGCAGAGCAAGGCTGCCAAGGGACTTGCTAGAGTGGACAAGGAGTTTAAATTCAATGCAAGAGGTGAAAGGCAGCCTGTGTAGATCTGTAATGGCTGAGGTGACGGGTAAGCAGAACCCAGTGTTAGAAAAAATCAAACACCTGAGTTTTGAAAAAGCTGGAGTTTATGGATTGAGGGAAATGGAAGGCTGGCAACGAGGAACTTCTAGAAATTAAATTCTAGAGCTGACACAATTTTTTTCACTGCAGTAGGGGTGAGGTAGAGATGGAGGAAAAGGAGCAGCTACAAGGTGAGAAAAGTCAAAACAGATCCTTGGAAAAATCCAAAGAGGACATATGGGTAATGAGTGGTTTAACAATGATGGCAGTTTTGTTAGGGAGACAGGCAGTGCCTGAGCAAAGGGAGCTATTAGAATTATTGGACAGCAAAGGGATTAGGGGAAAAAATAAGCCTCAGTCCTACTCTTTGAAACTCCCCCCTGAGCTTTCTTTGCATCTTCAACTCCTTCCAGCTTCAAAAACCTTCTCTAAGCCATTCGCGCCAGCCAAGCTTTCCATCACATCTCCTAATCTCTTTTTTCCCAGCTTGGAATCTATTTCCATTTCCAGCAACCATCTGTGAAGCAACTTGACATCTTTTTTACATTAAAAGTGGTACACCCATTTCAGTGTCACTTGCAGGCACTTATAATTAATTTTAAATGAGACATGCACCCTTCATATCAGATTTAATCTAAAATAGCTATACACAGCTTACTTTGTTTTATGTAGCTGAGGTCAAGGGAGGTTTCTCCTGCAATTTTCTTTTCCACTTTCATGAAAGCATTAACTCATGCTGGGTACAGTTCCACAAGTTCTGGCAATCCTCTGATGATTTGTCCTAGTGACAATATAGGCATTGGCAGCATATTCGACCACAGATGGTGCAAGGGCTGAGTGTAAATCTGTTTTTGACCCATGGCCACACATGATTACATGCCAGCAGGAGTTATTGGATAGTAAAAGGATCAAGAGTCATGGCTAATTTTCACCTCCCTAGACTGGGAACACCTCAGCTCATTGTAAGATTCCTACTGCCAAGCTACGATCAACTGCTGCAGTACAAGGTGAGAGACTGAACATGGAACCTTCCGGTCTACAGAACTTAAGAACTACATTTGACAGTGTTTCTATCCATTAGGCCATGAGGGAGCTCCTAGGATGAATTTAATTGCTTAACACCAACACTGTCATTCTGCAGAAAGGTGTAGTATTACCAAATTTAAAAATATTACCTCTGTGGGTGCTACAGTAGTGCTCTCCATTGGAGTTTGAATTATCAAGGCCACTGAATTGATAACTTCAAGTACAATGTTGAGGGTAGGCACTGAGGGGAACCCAGACAATTCCTCAGGCCAGAGGGAGAAAAATCGACAAGAGGAACATTTCCCAGCTGCTCCTGCGTTGCTTCTAGCAGGGATGGAATGCATTTATACTCGCGCAACATATATATTTTTTAAAGGTATATAAGCTCCTCTGATGCCTCAGTTGATAAAGTCAGAACCGAACTGAACAATGCCAAACAGAAAGTCTTGGCTTTTCATTTCTTCTTGTAGCCAGTTAGCAAATACCACCTTCTTCTCTGCATCCCCGGGCAATGGTGGAGAAAATAAAAGTCAGTTAGTTTTCATGCTCAAAATTGGTATGATTTGTGGACATTGCATGAGAATAGGATCAGGTTCAGAAGTGATGCCCTCCTTGGTCCAATATCCTACTGACGCCATCTTTTGTTTTCATTCATTCATTGGATGAGGGCATCGCTGGCAAGGTCAACATCTATCTAGGCTTATCACTTATTTCTTTTTGAAGAATAGCCATCTGGACAGGGTATCAGAAGAATGATGGCACAGTGGAACCATACACCAGCAAGATCCACTGAGAGAAAGGGAGAAAATAGGAAATTTAAACAGAAATAAAGTATTTGCTTTTATCTTTTGTCCACTGAATGATTTTGCATTATGTTGTCTGGAACTCAGAATACATGGCACACTGAGTGCAGCCCCATGTGTCAACGTTAGATGGGCATTTAGAACCATATAATTATAGCAGCTTTGTAGTGAACAAAAAGTTATTTAAAAACAATCTGGGCAAGGTCTGGAAGCCATCTGTGGCTGCTCTGGAGCCCTGAGACATGGCTGAATTTGGCCCTTCTGACTGCTGGAGGATTAAACAGTTTGGATATGAAATTGCAGCTGCTTTGAATAGAAAACAAACCTCAAAAATTGTGCAATTACTTCCTCTACCTTTGGACTGGAGTAAAAACAATGACAGCTCCCGGATAGTGATGTAAATCTATCACTACAGCAACTTAACTCCTGTTAGATGGTGCAAAACAGCCCAAAGTTAAAATCCCTGATCCACTCATGTCCTTCAGTGCAGATTCAAGAACATGCAGGGCTGCAATTTGCAATTTGCCAAAGTTGACCCTGTTCCAACTCACTTCAATCTTTATTTAATTTGATCTCGAACAGGGTAATTCTCTCCTTTTCATTTTTTTATTTTCCATACTTTGCTCCTTTTTCTGATAGCATTCTTGGCTGGCAGAGACTAGTGGACAATTTACTCTCAAGAGCCTGCCAGGGATATTCTATAACTATCTGATTTTCTGTTAGTCTGCTCCTGATGACAAGGTGGGAAGGGAATCACACGTGCCACAGTAAGGGAGAAATATTAGTATGTTGAAGCTGAATCAAACACTTGCAAGATGATTCCTTGAAACAGCCTGAATCATAAAACCAAAGATTAGCATCTGGGCCAATGTAGTTTTCACTCTATCTGCTAATTTAAGATTTTTTTTAATCTTCTGAAAATTTTTTCTCCACAACAAAGGTCAATTTAGTTTGCATAGTTTTCATTTTGTTTCCAAAATGAAAACGATTCAGTCTTAAGTTGAGGGAATGAAAGAAAAGCCCATTTTTTTTCCTCTAAATGTTCCAATTACTAACTGCCCACACAAGTCGACACTCACTCACTGCCCAAATTGCTGCGCTCACTCACATTGCAATTTACAAAGAACATCAAATGTTGAAATAATTTATGGATTTTAATTAACCATATGGACTAACAAAAATATTATCTGATATTTTGTGTTGTACAATGAAATTTCACTGAATTTTTAAGCGGTACTGTTGCCCTGGTAACACAACATGCGTATTATCTTACCCGGGTTTGTGAATAGAGAAAGTATAATTACATAACGAACCGTGACTGCACTTAAATGGTACTACATGTACAAATTTACAATAATCAAAACTTAAAACTCACATTGCGATATTTACTTCAAAACTCATCATGCAGCTTCTACTGAATGGCTGATCTGATTTAGTATTGTTGTAGCAGAACATTCGAGGTACTAAACCTATATAGTAACTCCCCAAATTGTGGCAATGTCCCTTTAAGTACATAAATTACAAATAGCATGTGCTTATCTCTCTCTCTGTTCAGGTACTATGTCCCAAGAGGGCACTGGCAGCCATGAACTGGGGTCTTTGATTATGCTTGACAAGGTACTGCAGTGGTTTGCCATTGCCTTCTGCAGTATGGCTGACCAAGAGACTCTCCCGCTCCTACCGCCTGCCATCAGGCTATTATTTGGAAGGAATTACAAGATGACACTCAACCTCTTTAGCCATGTTATAAATGCACCTGCCTTGGCTATCAAGTCCGACTTGAACCCAGAGTTTCTGGCTCAGAGGCATGGATGCTATCACTGCGCCATAGAGCATCCTATGTTTATCTACAACATTTAAAATCTTAAAGTTGAATACTCTCCATTCAATTTTTAATTCCACAATCCATATTTATAATGAAAATTGCCTATGTAAACCTGTCAAGCTGAAATTAAAACACACCCGTCAGTGGTGGGGCTATAGCATCTCAAGTTTTGATTCTTATCTCTGAATCCTGAATTACAAAAAAAATTCTTCAACCCAGTCAACTTCCCAAATTGGCGCACACTTCATTATTTAACTGCAAGTAATAATTGTATAAAATCAAACTTCAGATAAAAATAAGAACAGAATGTGCTTTTAAAATCCAAAGTTATTATAGCTTAAAGTTAAACAAGGACTTTTCAAACACCTGGCATATATACATCTATTTGTGCGCACACTCACTCACACAAACCCATCAGCTGCCAATGTGTGTCCACAAGATGTACCATTATCATATCAAGCTCAGTAACGTCCATCTCTTAATTCCTTTTCTAAAGTTCAAATACTTTTGGGTGGAATTATAACTAATATTTCGAACTTGAACTTAGCAAAACTTTTGGAGTTAGCCTCTTGAGTGCTTGGGCAAATACAAAATCCCCAGTTTGTTGTGGTAAAAGGTTAAATCTTGCTGAAAATTTGACCTCTACCTGCCATAAACCCCATAATTCTAACTCACTATCAATGTTAGTAAGAACAGAACTTGATAGTGTTACAGACAGGAGGGGATTAATTTAAACTGCACTAAGTTCTCCTCACACCACCAGTCCGTAAACAGAAAGGTGTTTTTGATTTGTTTCCCACTTTATAAGTGGCGATGTATTTCCCAACCCCTCGATTCTGGTGTGATGCAATTATCTATTAATAACCTCACAGCAAACTTGAGACACAATGAGCTCAAAGGGTTAGTTTATCTTCACATACTCAAAACACAGAAGGAGGATCACTACATTGCCACCTTTCGATTCACACAGTAAAAGAGGCATAGAAAAAAGAAAGATTTACAGTGCAAGGACCACAGAGAATAGAAATGTTGTTTCATGTTGGTTCCAGAGGCCAGAATCAAAGTCCAATGAGGTATTCCTTCATGGAAGTCGGCGGGTTGAAAACCAATGCTGGATAAATTACTTTTCTGGTCATGTTGACTTCACACAATGAGATAGGTATGCAGAAATGAACCAGTGTTGCAGGCAAGTTGGTGGAATGGGCGGACAAGTGGCAGATGAAGTTCAATGCGGAGAAATGTGGAATGATACATTTTGGTTGGAAGAACATGAAGAGGAAATATAAAGGGTAGAACTCTTAAGTGGGTGCAGGATCAAAGGACATTGGTGCATATGTGCATAAGTCAAGGTGGCAGGACAGGATGAGAGGGCAGTAAATAAAGCATGCAGTATTCTTAAGTAGTCCATGTCCAAAGGCAGCAAGACCTGGACAATCTCCAGGCTTGGGCTGACAAATGGCAAAGTAACATTCTCACCACACAAGTGCCATGCAATGACCATCTCCAACAAGACAGAATCTAATCATTGTCCCTTGACATTCAATGGCATTACCATCACTGAATCCCCTATGATCAACATCCTAAGGGTTACCATTGACCAGAAACTGAACTGGACTAGCCAGATAAATACTGTGGCTATAAAAGCAGGTCAGAGGCTAGGAATCCTGTGGCGAGTTACTCACCTCCTGACTCCCCAAAGCCTGTCCACCATCTAAAAGGCACAAGTCAGGAGTGTAATGGAATACTTCCCACTTGCCTGGATGAGTGCAGCTCCCACAACACTCAGAAGCTTGAAACCATGTAGGACAAAGCAGCCCCGCTTGATTGGCACATCCACAAACATTCACTCCCTCCACCACTGACACACAGTAGCAGCAGTGTGTACCAACTGCAAGATGCATTGCAGGAATTCACCAAGGCTCCTTAGACGGCACCTTCCAAATGCAGGATGACTACCATCTAGAAGGACAAGGGCAGCAGATACATGGGAACACCACCACCTGCAAGTTCCCTTTCAAGTCACTCACCATTCTGCCCTGGAAATATATCACCGTTCCTTCACTGTTGCTGGATCAAAATCCTGGAACTCCCTTCCCAAACAGCACTGTGGGTGTACCTACACCACATGGACTGCAGTGGTTCAGGAAGGCAGCTCACCACCACCTTCTCAAAGGCAACCAGGGGTGGGCAATAAATGCTGGTCCAGCCAGCAAAGCCCACACCCCATGAATGAATAAAAAAAAACTAATAGGGGCATAGAGTGCAAGAGCAAGGAGGTTATGTTGAACTTGTATAAGACACTAGTTCAGCCTCAACTGGAGCAGTGCGTTCAGTTCTGGGTGCCAGACTTTAGGAAGGATGTGATGGCATTGGTGGGAGTGTAGAAAAGATTCACAAGAATGGTTCCAGGAATGAGGAACTTCAGTTATGAAGATAAATTGGAGAAGTTGGGTCTGTTTTCGTTGGAGAAAAGAATACTGCAAGGAGATTTTATAGAGGTGTTCAAAATCATGAGCAGTCTGGATAGATTAGATAGGGCAAAACTGTTCCCACTCATGAAAGGATCAAGAATGAGAGAGCACAGATTTAAAGTAATTGACAAAAGAAGAAAAAGCGATATGGGAAAAAACTTTTTCACGCTGCAAGTGGTTAAGGTCTGGAATGTACTGCTTAAGTGTGTGGCGGGGGATGTTCAATCAAGACATGTAGACTGTTATTTGAAAAGTAGGAATGTGCATGGTTATGGGGGGATGGTGGGAGAATGGCACTAAATAAACTGCCCATTCTGAGAACTGGTGCATACATGATAGGCCGAATGGCCTCCTTCTGCGCTGTAAAAATTCCGTGCGCAATATCTAATCTGCATCTGAATGCTGTGAGCTCTGGCACACAGAGATACATTTATTCATTCAGTGGAACGGGGCAGCAGTATCACTCCACAAAACCTCATTTTACAACGAATGTAGGAAATAATTTCAAAACACTCTCCCTTAATAATAGCACTGTGTAATAGCATACAACAACGGCAGCAAAATACATAGTAAAAGCATAGAGCTTTCATAAAATGCACTGAACTTTTGTATCAGGTTAAAATTGCCAGTTCCACCCAATGCAGAGGTTCCCAGGTGTAGATGGCAGATCCTAGGCCATACAGTCAGGTAGCAAACACTATACTATGCCTGGATACTCAGGATTTTCATATGTTAAGAATACGGCTGCCACTGTCCTGGTTTGCACAATACTTTAAAGGCAAATAGGAAAACAATTTTAAAAAATCAGCAAGCTCTCAAGTTGCAGCAGGTAACTGGTCACACATTTAACCTGTTTTTCCGATCTGTTGTCTCAGCTCATTCCAGCCATCGGCTTGTTGTGTTTAAAAGAACACACATGACTGAGTTACTGTATTCTGTATGGAATAGTCCACTTAGAAAGGTTAGCTTCACAGCCCCTCAAGATAGCTGGAAATGCAAGATCCCAAACACATCCTCAGCTGTCTGTCAAATCCAGAAGCCCAACCTACTGGTGATCTCATCAGAATTTTCAGCAAGCGTGTCAGCAGGAGCCCTCAGTTCTCCAGTTGAGCTCTTGCAGTGGGTACTAGCTGGCTTGTCTGAAGCATCCATGGAGCTTTGAAACTCAACCTGTTTTTTTTTGCTTGTTGCATGAACGACTGGTGGCTTTGTACCTTGCTCGTGCTGTCTTCATTCAGGAGCGTCTTGTACTTTATTTTCTCTCTTTTCCCCCTCGCTTACTGGAATATCTCTTGTGTTATATGGGGGCTTGATTTGAATAACAGTGCCAGAAGATGTGTAAACCTTGAACAGGTAAGCAGGCGCTAACATGTTTTACTTACTTGGAGCATTTTGTTACTTTATGAATTACAGAGGAGTCCAATGCAATCCAATCTCTATTAACATCATTAAATGCAGGGGAAACAATGCAAATAAAAGGCCTCCATGTCTAAACACACAAAGTTTTCTACCCTTGTGAACAGATTCAGTCAGCACTGGCATTTCTCAGTACAAGTAATCGCAGCGCTTACTTAACCCTGTGAGGGCTGAAAGACCCTAACCACTCTCAAAACAGGGAATTTTTCTGTGCATCTACAAATCAAACTTCTGACAATGAATTTTATAATATATTAAAATGTGTTTGCAAGAAAAGCCAGACTTAAAAGAAATGCAGAGAGATTTAATTTAATTTGTAATTTTTTTTATTAGTTTATACAAATTGATAAATTAATCTGATATTAATCTGATTTCCAATCTTGGCACACAGGGGCAATTGCAACCCGTCAAGGGAGATTCTTCCCTTGATCCAAAAACATCATCTCTCCCATCATCGAACACGTTTGCTAGAAAGTGCTTCATGTTGCAACTAACTTGTGGCTGCTGCTGGAAAGTCAAGCTCTGCTTTTGCTTCTATTTGTGAAATTGTCTGATTTAAAACAAACGCAGCTTGTGCATTTAATTCAGTTCCTTAACTGTCCATGTTCTTTGAACACTTAAATAAGGGAAAGGAAAAGTAGGGCAACTGTGAAATTCTCTTGCCTTTAGGTAAAGGAACAGTACTGTGTAAAACCGGATTTCTTTCTAATGCCACCCAAACACGATTTTGTTCAAACACAAAGTTCAACCTTTTTGACTACACATACACAAAATTGGAATTTTGGCTAAATTAATTACAAAAAACAATAATAGCTTATATTGTGTGGGGGGGAAGAGTGAGTAGGAGAAATATATTGTTACCTATATTGTCCCATGAGACAAGTTTCTGATGCTTATTCTGTTGTTGTGTTCAACTATCTCAAAATTAGTCACTGTACTCCTTGGGTCTGCCTTAACTAACATATAGAGAAAAAGAACATTTGTAAACTTAGAAGAGAAAAATGCATGCAGGCATATTCAGCTATTTAACCATCAACTATGTGAACTCCAAGGAAAGGTAGAAATGTTTGGAATTATCTGTAAACCAAAAGCTGCCTTATAAACGTTCTGCTTGTTTAGCTTATGACAATGAAGACGCCTGTTCTTTCAGCAAACCCGTTCCAATTGCCGGATCAAGCTGCCTGCGTATAACTCAAATACTCCCTTCCTTCTCTATCCTTTCCCTTTTTTAATTCAGTTTCCATGCACCACAGAACAATGTCGTTTTGCGCTAAATTACCAACAGCTTAATTCTTACCTTTAGTCAGTTCCACCTGCTTGTCAAAAAGCACTGGATAATATGAACCTCTCTTTAGGCACTTCATTCCTGGCATGCTGTTTAGTTCATCTTTATTACTCAGCATAACAATTAATTTGTTCTTGTGAAAGACATTTACTTTGTAGGCATTTGAGAAAGAATGTTATAGTCTAAACTGCTTTCACCAACTGGATGATTTTGTATATTATTGGTTTCTGTAGTGAAAAGCTGAGGTTTCAAATGAAATGTGCCGAAGAAAGCCTACTACTATGATTTGTAGTTGTTACAGTACTGTCCCTCAATTTTCCTTCCCCTTTAATATTTATGCACAAATTTAGGTTATTTTATCACTTTACTGCAGAGAAATTAGCTGTGCTTTTTACTGTGCAATGCATCAAATGTTAATGGATTTATGCAAGATGCTTTTGGTTCCAAACAACAGATGCTATGCAGATACTTGCAAGGAGTTGGAGGAGAAATGAGAAATATGCGAGTTACATAGGAAGCTAAATAATGCCGAGAGGCCAGACTCACTATTAGGTGACCAGTTTCAAACCTTCTCACACATAAAGGCTGTTCAGCCTTGACTTATTGTGTGAGCCACACTGTTTTAATAAAACAGCTAAGTTGTCACAGTTTTCTAATGAAACAGTTCCATGAAACAGCACAGCTGCCAAGTTTGCAAAACTGCACGACTGTCTTTTTTAAACAAAAGAGCTAAAACTGCAGTTTGCAGGAGCTCTGATACCAGGGCACGTATCGATTTAAATAGAGAAAAGTCTAAGAACAAAAGAGACGTTACAGTGAAAATAAGCAGCACACATAGCCAGTGGAGCCTTTCAGCAACTTCACTGAACGGCAAGGAGGATTAAGTCATATTGTGCTAAAAGCCTAACCTTTGGCCTGAATTTATCTCCACCCACCCCTCCATTTCAAAAAAAAATGAAATGTTACTAAACAGACACTCTCAGTATTGTGCATCTACTGTGCATTCAATAACAAAGAGATGGAGTCTCTAAATGTCCAACATTTGGCTGTGTGGTAATCCTTCTTTCATCTAGCTTCAGGATCTTGCCATGCAACACAAGTTACTCACAAGTAATACTGAGTGATTTTGAAGATCAAGAACCGCTCAAGAAGCAGTCCAGAAATCCAATGAGATTCTGAATTTGGATTCTGAATTTCAGAGCAGAATGGTCCCTCTACCCAAACCTACATTTGGCAAATTACATATCATTGTTCATAAAATGACAAAGGCTTTTTTCCTATAGAGGATCTCATTCTATTACAATTATAGGACACAACCCAAACTCAAAAATGTTGCATGGCAAACCAAATATAAACAAGACTGATTGTGCCATTACTGAATACATTAAAGTCTAAGCAGAGTTGTTTGCGACGAGGCAGACTGTGCTAGAATAGATTTTGCAAGCAGCAACATAGCACTTAGTTTACATAATAGGGTTGTGATAATGCTCTATGCTGTTGATCTCAATTTTTGCTTGTGGACTTTGAAAGTTTCACTTGGTCCTTCTTTGCTTTTTGCTCTCCTGGTTTTCAGTGCCAGTCTGGATTTTGATTTCTCTCTCACTCCTTTCAAAACATGCTATTGTAAATTGAGTTTTGATATCAGTTCAGGCCCAAAGCTAAGAATATAATTGGCTTTGCTACTCTCCTCAGTATATGCATAGTCATAAGAACACGTCTGTATTAGGATTGCATATATTTGTGTCCCTGAATGTGACTGTAATAAATCTTATAATTTAGAAATAAATGGGAGCTTCTGCAGCAGCTACAGTAAGCTTTTCACAAGAAATATGCTTGTTTGCTCAAGACATTCATAGCTCTGTACTGAATTTCAGTCCAGATTGAACACTTTGGGGATTAATTACAGTGTCACAGCAATTGCAGTAGATCTGTTCAAAGGTTAATCTAAGGCAGCCTGATGGTGCAGTGTTCTGGTATACCATGCATTACTCCCAAGAAGCCGCAACATGGTTTATCCATCCTCTGCCCCCCACCCCCCCCGCCGCCGCCGCCCCCACAAACCATTCTCCACACGTCGAGTCCCCAGGTCCTAACTGGGACCATCTGTGGATGATACCGAACAGAAATTGAGCCGATTTTTTTTTACCCCCCACCCCACACACACACACACACACACACACACACACACACACACACACACACACATGGGGAAGGGAAGGAAAATATACATGAGGGACGATTAACCTGGAACATTTGAACACTTACAACTGCACATTTGCACAGGGGCTTGTGTGGGCAGAGGGCCAGGGGTAATTCACTTGGGTATGACTTGTGTGGGGGAACAGCCATTATTTTTTTAAAAACTTGATAAAATAAAAATTAAATTCAGTGCCTACAAATGTCTATTGTGCTTAACCCACTGGGAAAATTTTGAGCGTGGAAAGTATTCAACTTATTTCCAAGACCAACAGTAAAACATTAATTTTACTTAACACCTGACTGCAGCAGCATTTCTACATCAAAACAGATGGCATTATTTTTAGCTCCTTTCAGAATATACGGGAACCAATCTAATTGCAACCATCAGAATGCACACAAAGGAATAAGTATAGAACTATTACAGGTTCAAATCTGAATCATTCTCTCAGTGTTGGGAAAACTGTTTCTTTCTCTATAGACAAGCAGCCTCTGTTAAACTGAGATTCTATTACAAGGCCACAGGACTAACACCTGATTCTTTACTGAAGCAAGGATACTCAATTTTACCACAGGTCAGTGCACATGCTTAATCTTATATTGGGTCATTGTCCTCAAGCTGTAAAAGTTACAATGCATCATTAAAATAACAAATCACAGGTTATACAACATCACCAGTAAGAATATTAATAATCTTTACCATTTAAAAAAAGATATACATCATTGCTGGGGTTGCTCACTAATGTAAATTATGAATTTTCCACAGCAAGGTGAAGTTTCATTGTTGAAAACTGTTCATATTTTACCGCAACCAGAATCAATGTCTGCCATTCTCAGCTTAGTTAGCTGCAAATTATACTACCCTTCCCTTATAGCTGCCATACTTTCAGTTTGAGCTAACAATCTGCTAACAATGCACCTTAGAAGCATGTTTTCCATTGGACAGCTTGCACATTGCAATAACAACTATCCTTATTGCCTGTATGACCCAATAAGTTCTGCTTTTTGCCAATTGATCTCCTCTTCTGAAGCGAGAACAGAAAATGCTGGAAAAACCCAGCAGGTCTGGCAGCATCTGTGGAGAGAGGTTCAGAGTTAAAGTTTTGAGTTCAAAATGACTCTTCTTCGGAATTCCAAAGAACAGTCATACTGGACTCAAAACATTAACACTTCTTCTCTCTCCACAGATGCTGACAGACCTGCTGAGTTTTTCCCAGTATTTTCTATTTTCATTTCAGATTTCCAGCATCCACAGTATTTTGCTTTTATTTTAGTGTCCTCTTCTGAAGCCATTGACATCTTTTTGGGGTACAGTTCCACAGACACTTGTTGCCTTCACGAAGGAAGCCAAAGAAGCTGAATTCTTGACAAATAATTGCAAACACTGATTTACCAAGTAATGATAACTTGGGTGGCTCGTCCATTCCCAGTTGGAGCATTGCTAAGTGGAAGTGCACATTCCACAATCACCCCCAGAGTTACTGTCCGTATCTCTCTGTCTTGTGCTCCTACCTAGTGCGACTCAAAGGCGGCGAAGAGCAGTGGGAAACCAGGGGATTGGGAAGCCTACAAAGACCAAGAGGACAACTAAAAAAGAAATAAGGAGGGAGAAGATTAAATATGAGGGTAAACTAGCCAGTAATATAAAAGAAGACTGCAAGAGTTTTTTTTAGATATATGACGGGTAAGAGAGAGGCAAAAGTGGACATTAGGCCACTGGAAAATGATGCTGGAGAAATAGTAGTGGGGAACAAAGAAATGGCGGAGGAACTGAATCGGTACTTTGCGTCAGTCTTCACAGTGGAAGACACGAGTGACATCCCCAAAGTTCAAGAGAGTCGGGGGGCAGAGGTGAGTATGGTGGCCATTACCAAGGAGAAGGTGCTAGGAAAACTGAAAAGGTCTGAAGGTGGATAAATCACCTGGACCAGATGGATTACACCCCAGAGTTCTGAAGGAGATAGCTGAAGAGATAGTGGAGGCGTTAGTAGTGATCTTTCAGGAATCACTCGAGTCAGGGAGGGTCCCAGAGGACTGGAAAATCGCTAATGTAACCCTCCTGTTTAAGAAGGAAGTGAGGCAAAAGATGGGAAATTACAGGCAGATTAGCCTGACCTCGGTCGATGGTGAGATTTTAGAGTCCATTATTAAGGATGAGATTTCAGAATACTTGGAAGTGCATAGTAAAATCGGGCAAAGTCAGCATGGTTTCATCAAGGGGAGGTCATGCCTGACAAATCTGTTAGAATTCTTTGAGGAGGTAATGAGTAGGTTAGACAAAGGAGAGCCAATGGATGTTATCTACTTGGACTTTCAGAAGGCCTTTGACAAGGTGCCGCACAGGAGGCTGCTCAGTAAGATAAGAGCCCATGGTGTTAGAGGCAAGGTATTAGCATGGATAGAAGATTGGCTGTCTGGCAGGAGGCAGAGAGTGGGGATAAGGGGGTCCTTCTCAGGATGGCGGCCAGTGACTAGTGGAGTTCTTCAGGGGTCAGTGTTGGGACCACAACTTTTCACTTTATACATTAATGATCTAGATGAAGGAACTGAGGGCATCCTGGCTAAGTTTGCAGATGATACAAAGAAAGGTGGAGGGACAGGTGGTATTGAGGAGGCAGGGAGGCTGCAGAAGGATTTGGACAGGTTAGGAGAATGGGCAAAGAAGTGGCAGATGGAATACAACGTGGGGAAGTGTGAGCTCATGCACTTTGGTAGGAATAGAGGCATGGACTATTTTCTAAATGGGGAGAGAATTCAGAAATCTGGAGTGCAAAGGGACTTGGGAGTCCTAGTCCAGGATTCTCTTAAGGTTAACTTGCAGGTTGAGTCGGTAGTTAGGAAGGCAAATGCAATGTTGGCATTTATTTCGAGAGGACTAGAATTTAAAAGCAGGGATGTGCTGCTGAGGCTTTATAAGGCTCTGGTCAGACCACATTTAGAATATTGTGAGCAATTGTGGGCCCCGTATCTCAGGAAGGATGTGCTGGCCCTGGAGAGGGTCCAGAGGAGGCTCCTGAGAATGATCCCAGGATTGAAAAGCTTAACATATGAGGAACGTTTGAGGACTCTGGGTCTATACTCGATGGAGTTTAGAAGGATGAGAAGGGATCTGATTGAAACTTACAGAATACTGAAAGGCCTGGATAGAGTGGACGTGGGGAAGATGTTTCCATTAGTAGGAGAGACTAGGACCCGAGGGCAGAGCCTCAGAGTAAAGGGAAGACCTATTAGAACAGAGATGAGGAGAAACTTTCTTTAGCCAGAGAATGGTGAATCTATGGAATTCATTGCCACAGAAGGCTGTGGAGGCCAGGTCATTGAGTGTATTTAAGATCGTTAGATAGGTTCTTGATTGGTAAGGGGATCAAAGGTTACGGGGAGGAGGCGGGAGAATGGGGTTGAGAAACTTATCAGCCATGATTGAATGGCGGAGCAGACTCGATGGGCCGATTGGCCTAATTTCTGCTCCTATGTTTTATGGTGGAAGCAAAGCCTCACAAGATCATCCCTGCTAACTCACAAGTCACCATAAGTGTTAAGTTTCTCCTCACAAGTAACATCACTATTTGAAGGATCCCATGGAATGCATTATTCTTTTGCATTTAATTTGCATTATTAATTTGCTATGCTCCACGTGGTTAAATGTTAATGTTCTATTAGGAAAATAAAACACCACTTCTCGAATACCTTCGTAGCTAAATGCAGCACGGGACTTGGTACAAAGCTGCAGTGACTAGAAGTTCCTAGGTTCACTTCCTGGTCCATGCTGTATGTTAACTAATCGGAATTGGAGTACTGCTTTTTTCAATATTAGAAAAGCAAGTGGGAAAGGATATCTGAACTCCAAATTAAAAGTGGACCTGAATTCAATGGCAAAATACATATAAGTAGCTTCTAGAAGGGTACTACTAACTTGAAATCCAATTTTTGTAGCATAACCAATAACCAGTTATTCTGAACTCAGTGACGGAGATACTTGATAAATTAGAAGGACCTTAGATGAACGAATCCCCTGAGACAGATACCTTATTTCCGAAGCTAATGAGGGCAACTAGGGAAGAAATTTGTGAAGCACGGGCTATCGTCACAAAAGAATTATTGCCCACTGGGGAGGCTCCACGGAACTTGGAACAAGCAGAATAGCAGCCCCAATGGCTGCATGCATCACACAATGTCCTAATGAGCCATTCAGATCAGGAAACCCCAGGCTCGATCCTTGGTCAATGATGAATTATCTGATCGAAGTCGGTAAAGCAACTGGAGCACATTAACGGCGCTTGAAAGAGCAAAACATAAGTTAGCCAGGATTCCCACTCTTGGCCACACAGTGACCCTTTCTGGGAAGTGTGTACACGATAACACAACCAAGCTTAAATGTTGTACATTTCACAGTCAAACCGGCTGCTGACATTCACTGCCTAAGTATATGCATTAAGTAAAGTCCATTGGTTGAGTTACCAATGGGATGATACCACACCAACAGGGAGAAGGAGAAGGGGATAAAATTGAAAGAAAATAATAAGAATAAAATTATGTCATTCATACAATATAAATTTTGGCCTGTACTGCTGAGCACAATTCCTGTTTAATTATTTGCATGCACAATTTAATATATTCATGAAATATACACATTTAATGTATTCATGAAATATACACAATGTTCTGCATTTTCACAGAGCATTGTTACCCCTTTATTAACATAGTGTAATTTTAAGGTTAAAAAGTAAATGTTGGCAGTGGGCTAAATTACTAGCAAATGTTGCAGTGAGTTTAAGGCACAATTCAACTTCAGGGTTCTGCTACCATTTAAAAATCTTCTGAGTTTCAGAACTGCTCAATAAATTAGTGCCTTAAAATCTACGCAAGCCAATTTGACTCCCCCCCTCCCACCACCCACCCCCACCTCATGATCGGATAAAGTGTGAGAACTTTATAAATACTCCTTCAATGTGCATCTTAATAATAGAATAATTTTGTGCTTGATTACAACTGCTATTTTACATCATGAGTAGGTCTCATGAATTAACTTAGCAATATGCTAGTGGTGAAGAAGCCATGGAACTTTCTTTTTCTGATGTGTTAAGATAGTACTGGCAACCAGCTGTTCTTGGTTCTTTCTAAAAGAAAAGAGAGTCTTATACTCATATTGCACAATTCATGTCCCCAGTTATCCCAAAGTGTCTCACTGCCATCAAATTATTTTTAGTGATGTGCAATCACTGTTTTTGTTGCTATTAAGGCAAAGCTGGTGGCTGATTTGCACACAGCAAGTTCCCACAGGGAGCAAATGAAATAAGTGAACAATTAGTCTGTTTTTGATGGCGTTGTCTGAGGGAGAAATGTTGGTCAGGACCCCAAGGCAGAAATTTTATATTCAGGGCGCAGGCCCGACATGCCGGAATGTAAAATGATTCGCGATGATGTCGGGCATGCATCCCGACATCGCCACGCACCATCACGATATTTTGATAGGTGGGCATGCAATGAGGATGGAGGCGTGCCGGCCATTAATTAACGGGTCAGTTAAGGCCCTTGAGGCAGCAATTGTCTTTGATTTTACACAACCTGTGTGATTTTCAGGACATCACACGGGCGCAACGGGCAGGCGGATAGGCCACATTTTCAAAAACCTCATTCACGGGCAGGATAAGAGGGGTGAGCAGGCTCGCTAATGCAAGTTGTTGATTATAACTTACTGCTG
Source organism: Carcharodon carcharias (assembly GCF_017639515.1). NCBI lineage: Eukaryota > Metazoa > Chordata > Chondrichthyes > Lamniformes > Lamnidae > Carcharodon > Carcharodon carcharias. The sequence goes on from NC_054503.1 coordinate 8,809,311, forward strand.
CTTGCTTGTGTGAACAGGACAACTTCATTTCGCTTCAGAACTGCTTTGACAGAAATATCAGACTTCAGTTCAGTCTAGAGGAGTCATAACACTTGGGGCCTTCCAGGTATCAGACAGCCTTCTTTTACCCTGGGAATAGGGATTGTGGTGTCTGCTGGAAGCACCTCCTCTAAGGAGGAAGAGAGGGCCAGAGTAGGGAGGAGGCCAGTTACCCCTATTCAGCCTCCAGGGGAGCGATCTGTGGGAGGACAGGTGTGGGTACAAGGGGCACAGGTCCAACAGGAAGTCCAAGGCAGAAGGGGCCACAGAAGGCGCCACTATCCTGCTGCCAAGGTTTACAGCTGGCGATGCAGCTACCTCAATATATGTCTGAGGTGCAATGCTGAAGGAGGCTCCTGCCTCTCAAGGGAGACAGTGACCTCCATTTGTCAGATCATAGGCCAAGATCAGCTCCAACAGCATGGGTGGACACCCCTGCCAGTGGCACTGAAGGTCAGAGTGGCCCTCAACTTCTATGACTCCAGCTTTTTCCAGGGGTCAGTGGGTGATCTTTGTGGAATCTCCCAATCAGCTGTCCACAGTTGTGTCAAGCTGGTGACGGACACTCTGTTCAGGCATGCATTGACTTTCATTCACTACCGCACAGACGAGGCCAGCCAGGCAGAGGCTTTGCCGTGATTGCTGGGTTCCCCCGCATCCAGAGTGCAATTGACTACACCAACTTGGCCATCAAGGCGCCAGAGGGTGAGCCGGGTGCCATCATCGACATGAAGGGATTCCAGTCCATGAACGTGCAGATAGTGTGTGGCCATAGGATGCAGATTCTGCAAGTCTGTGCAATGACGCTTACATCCTGAGACACTCCCAGGTGCCGAGGCTCTTCAGTGCTCCAGCCCAGCTGGATGGATGGCTGCTGGGCGACAAGGGCTATCCCCTCAAAAGGTGGCTCATGACGCCTCTCCGCCATCCAAGAACAGAGGTCAAGCAGCAGTACAACAGGAGCCATGCCTCCACAAGGGCGGTGATAGAGAGAACCATTAGTCTTCTCAAGATGCACTTCCGATGCCTGGACCGTTCAGGGGGCGCACTGCAATACCCCCCGGATGGGTGTCACTGATAATGGTTGCATGCTGTGCTCTCCACAATCTGGCACTGGAAAGGAGGCACACAGTGGAGGAAGATGATGCTGATGCAGCTGCTTTGGCAGCAGATGATGAGTCCAGTAATGAGTCCGAAGACGACTATGCTTAGGAGAACGCTGAGGGGATAGACCCTGAACTGGGCAACATCCAGGGAGGCAGGAACACCTGGGAGGCTTTGATCCAATGCTCCTTCAGCTAGCCTATCAAAGATGAACCTCGACCACATGCCAGGACTGCAGGCTCCATAGTCGATACCTGACAGGAACATTTACAGTGAACAACATGCACTATATGCCATTTCAATAAAGCTTAATGACAAACAAGTCACTCATAACATCATGGGTTACCCTTCACCTGCAGAACTAATGAAGCACAGTGGCTTGTTGAACACAAGCACATTTAATGGTGTGGTGCCTGGCATACATAAAACAAATTAAATGGAAAGGTGTTCTCCATCATACCTACTAACAACTAACTTAAAAGTGGGGCAAAAAAGTATCACCAGTGATAAGCCCGTGTTGTGCCTAAGATGCTCTAAGTTTGCGTTTGCTGGTGCTACGTCTATGTGCTCCCCCCTTGCTGGAACCGGCATTGGAGACAGCCTGCTCATTCTGCTGTCTTGTAGGCTTTGATGACCTTGGCGGTCGTCCTCTGGCCAGTGGAGCCTGTGCTGGCCTCATCTGGGAGGGAGTGGCCAGTGACACGGCTGGCATCTCCCCAGTTGCCACAGCCTCGTCGGACGCCACGGTCACTGGCAGAGGGGCGGAGGAGCTGCTGCCCTCATCCGGAGTGCCCTGAGAGTAGTCTGCAGAGACAACAAGCAGCCTGTGTGCCAACGTCAGGTCGCTTTGGACCTCCCTGCTCACCACTGATGCATGGGAACCTAGCTGGGATACGGGGCTCCCAATCCATATCCCACACTGACAGTGACTACCTGAGGTCATTGCCGGTGTGAGGGCTTGCAGGTCCGAGGTCATCCCCAGGAAGCCCTGATTGAGCTCTTGGAGGAGCCACTCCATGAGAGTCGCCACCCACTCCATGGGGGAGGCAGTGCACTCAGCCATGAGGGTCACTGCATTGCTCATGCTCTGCATGGACTCCCCCACAATGGAGACCATGGCATGCATTCCCTCATGTATCTCCGCCAGATCCTCTCGCACACCCTGCTGGACTTCCAGCGCCTGCTGCCTCAGGGACGACTCCAGGGGCACATCATCTGCCACCGACTGAGTATGTTCCTGGTCCCCAGCAGCTGTCTGACTGCCAGCGCCCTGGGTACCCTCTGCTTCTGCCTGCACCTCAAGCGAGTGTGAAGTGCCCTCACCGCTGTGTACCGAGATACTATCCGCCAATATAATGCCCAGCGAAGTGCTGTTGTCTGCACTGGTGCCTGCTTGGCTGAGAGGGTGTGACGCAGGTGCGTTGTGATGGTTGCTGTCCTCTGGGGTCAGTGATGGGCCTTCGGGCTCCTCACCTTGATGAGCTACTGGTGACCTTGAAAGGAAGAACAAGCTGTCATTTGTTGAAGTCATTACACTGTTACTGTGCATGCCTGGCACCCGGATCAGGGTGCCCTCATCTTTCCATTATCTATCGGGATTCCATGTTCAAGGCTCACATCAATATAGAGACAACAGTGGAATGGTTGCTATGTCAGACATTCTGACCTCAATGCACTGCACTCTTCCCTCCCTGTGACACCCCAACCTCACCGCGGCCAGTTGACCTAGGCACATGGCACCTCTCCAGCTCCAGTGCCTCCTGCTCGTATCTGGAAAAGGTTAGAAGGTGGACTGGTCCTCCGCCAGTCTGCAACCTTTCAGCATTATTGTGAGATGTCTTCTCCTGAAAGGAGAAAGGAGCATAGATTCGTCCACCCTGTACCTGCATTGCCATTGCAGCCTGGCCAACTCCATCTGAAGAACACCTTGCAGGGCCCAGCCGATTCATGACCCTGGGGCCACAAGACACTCATTCCAAGCAGCCAGGACTCAACCCTTTGCCCAAGTGCTGCCTCATTGACATTTGCCACTCACTTGCAGTCTTAAGAACTTTGAGGTCCGGCAGGGGGGTGGACAGGGGGGCTCTCTTAACTGGTGTACTAAGCGACCCATGCCAACACAGTACTCACCCTTCCCGATCACAGGAGATAATTGAAGCACTCATGGCCCTGCACCCATGTGTGCCTCAGCACATCATGGGAACTGATCCTGGAGGCCACCTCCTCCCAGGCATTTTTGGTGAGGTGGGGGGGCCTCTTCCTCCCATCCCTGGGGACAAGGATATCCCGGTGTGCTGCCTCCTCCTCCAGGAGGGCAGCGAGACGCTCGTCGGAAAACTGCAAGGCCGATTGCCCCGCCGACCTGCCTTCCCGCCTACCATGTTCAGCACTGACATTCTCCATGAAAACGGTCCTCCGAGTCAATGGCGGCCTGCGCCGTTTCTAAATCAACTGCCAGGTCGCCATGGGACCTGGCAAACATTGAGCCCCCCCTTCACGCTGATGCCAGAATTATGTATTACGCTGGGCGGGCCTTAATTGGCCTGCGCATGTAAAATGGCAGTGCGGAGCCAATCACAGGGGGCGGTTGGGTTCGCGATCACCCCTTCCCGCTCCTGCCGAGCCCACTCAACCAACACAAAATCCTGGCCCAAGAGAACCCATCCTCCACCCTCACTGCTCCTCCTTTGAAAAATTTCATGGAATCATTTTAATTCATTTGAGAAGTTAGATAAGGTCTTAATGGGGCTTGAATGCATAACCTATTAAGTCAGAGTGCTTCAGTGCTAACTGGAGTTTTAGCATGTTAGTCAACAGTAAAGAGTCACGTTCAATTGTTAGCGATTCATGTCATTGTTATCATGAAATTAAATTTTACATCAGGGCCATTCGCCTGACATTTTCTTTTAAAAAGAGTATTTACAATTATTTTTATTAAACTCACCAAAGCTAACAAGTGCAGATTTATTTGAAAAGAATCTCGCTTCCTACCTCCATTTTACCCCCTAAGGAACTATATTTATCTAAACTGCCACAGAATTTTCAAGGTTGTACTGTGATTTTAGAACTGTACTTCTGCATCTTCTCAAGGCTTCATCCTGTGGAAAGGTGTTGAGAGAAGGCAGTCTGGAGGTTGGGACTACTGGGATACATGTAAAAATTTAAATAGTGTAACATTTAAACATAATTAAGTGTGTAAATGAAATATGCACTTGAGAAAATGAATACTTTTATAAGAAATACTGTCAATTGCAATCCAGTAATCAGAGTTGCCATGGAGACAGAATGCTTCCTAGTTGAATGTGCATATTTGAAGCCTCTCTTTGCTCATCAGGACTGCCTTAACTTTGCAAAAGGGACTCCTGATTGCTTAAAATTAAGAGGAAGAGAGAGAGACATACTGTCTGAAGCATTCGGGTAACATCTGTGACAGTGGGCTCATCTGCCCATTCATGCTGTCACTGGACCAGAACTCAAAGTCACTGTGAGATAGATCCTCTACAAAATATCCTGTTCTCAGTCAGTTTCCAAGCATTTTGAAGCACACCACTACAGAATGCAAGGACGAATGAATCTTCAGGAACTTTCCTTGATTATCTTCGGATACTAAAAAGCATTTATGCAAAATTTCCCCTCTGGAATTTAGGTGGCTGGGATAGGTGGGCAGTCAGAGCTTTTGATGAAGGAATGGCTTTTGATTTCTTATTTTCTTATGAATGAGAAACTCTACTGGCAAAATTCCCTCGCGTCTTCTCCCACTCCATAACCATAACTTTTGTGCAAGTAAGGCAGTGACCCTATCTGTGGGCATGAATGTGATCTCCACCAAACTTACACTGGTAAAGTGGGAGAAGCCCAAGGAGATACCCGGCGTAGGTACACAAGTTAATTTTCATTTCATGAAACTGAAGATCATGTGTTAATTCAAATGAATATATAATAGTTCATTTTAAAACAGTAGGAATCAAAATTTCTATAGCACCTTTCACAGTCTCCCTGAGCACTTTATAGCCAATTAAGTATTTTTGAAGAGTGCTCGCTGTTGTGATGTATGAAAAAATGTTACAGCTCAGAAACAGGCCACATGGATCATTTCTCCACCTGAGCCACCTAGTTTATTCCCTCAATCATACTCTGAGAATGAAAAAGAATTAAAGGGGGAAAAATTCCTGACAAAGAGGGTGGTTGGAATGCACAGTTCTCTCTGCCTTAAACAGCTGCTGTGCAAAGCCCATGAATTCTTTTGGAAGGGAATGAGATAGTGCTTGAAAAAGAGGCATATGAAAAGGTACAGGCAGGGACCAGGAGAGTAGCTGGTTCATGTGGAGATGAATGTCATCACAGAGTCGACAAGCCCAATGGCCATTTTCTGTGCTGTAAAATTCTACAATTCCCACTGGTGCCTTCAATCTCACCTGAAGCAGGGATTAAATCTTATTCCTCATGGTTTAGCATCATAACAATGGGGAAATGCCAGTATTTTTCCAAAGCTGCTTTTGCTACCCATACACGAAGTAGCTTTTTTATATGTGACAACGAGTCAGAAAGCGCCAGGTTGTAACAGAAAACATTCCAGTGAGCTGTATTTTATCAAGGCAAAAAGAAACCCAAAATGCTAGAAATCTGAAATAAAGCAATCTGAAGGAATGCACAGCAGTTTATTAGGTATCCAAAAGACTATAATAGTTTAATACTTCAGGTGGGACCCTTCATCACACTTGAAATATTAACCTAGCTTATTGTTAGATTCTGATAGAATGTTACGTTTCCAGATTTATATATTTTACCAAACATGGCTTATTTGTGAAAGATGGACTTGCAAACATCATTTGTTATATCAGCGGGCGCTATGGTAGAGGTTGTTTGATGTGATTTCTC